>NW_027468171.1:0-35634 GCF_965363235.1 Mytilus galloprovincialis
AACGTCTGTCAACCTAAGGTGTGCGTGTTTACGATAACGTTAACAAAATGACACCTCCGCTAACGCTATTGGGTCTAATCGTTTTCTCCGTTTTTCAAAAATACCGGCGAGTTTATCGGCTGGGCACAACTTTAGCGTTATTAGTTAGTTGCCCTGGCAGTTTGCTAACTTTCTGCCGCTATTTATAGGGGGTCGCATGTATAGTTTGTCCACAATTCATTAAACGGAAGTGACTTTCCAGACTGTCATAGATTTCCGGGAGTGTGCTAAATGCCGAAAGTTGTTACAACAAAGCATACATCTACTGGTATGAATTTGTTGCCCTGTTTATGTGGCCCAATATTATGCCCGCAACGTCTGTCAACCTAAGGTGTGCGTGTTTACGATAACGTTAACAAAATGACACCTCCGCTAACGCTATTGGGTCTAATCGTTTTCTCCGTTTTTTCAAAAATACCGGCGAGTTTATCGGCTGGGCACAACTTTAGCGTTATTAGTTAGTTGCCCTGGCAGTTTGCTAACTTTCTGCCGCTATTTATAGGGGGTCGCATGTATAGTTTGTCCACAATTCATTAAACGGAAGTGACTTTCCAGACTGTCATAGATTTCCGGGAGTGTGCTAAATGCCGAAAGTTGTTACAACAAAGCATACATCTACTGGTATGAATTTGTTGCCCTGTTCCTGTGCTACAAGTCGATATCAATTTTTTATATGTGGCCCAAATATTATGCCCGCAACGTCTGTCAACCTAAGGTGTGCGTGTTTACGATAACGTTAACAAAATGACACCTCCGCTAACGCTATTGGGTCTAATCGTTTTCTCCGTTTTTTCAAAAATACCGGCGAGTTTATCGGCTGGGCACAACTTTAGCGTTATTAGTTAGTTGCCCTGGCAGTTTGCTAACTTTCTGCCGCTATTTATAGGGGGTCGCATGTATAGTTTGTCCACAATTCATTAAACGGAAGTGACTTTCCAGACTGTCATAGATTTCCGGGAGTGTGCTAAATGCCGAAAGTTGTTACAACAAAGCATACATCTACTGGTATGAATTTGTTGCCCTGTTCCTGTGCTACAAGTCGATATCAATTTTTTATATGTGGCCCAAATATTATGCCCGCAACGTCTGTCAACCTAAGGTGTGCGTGTTTACGATAACGTTAACAAAATGACACCTCCGCTAACGCTATTGGGTCTAATCGTTTTCTCCGTTTTTTCAAAAATACCGGCGAGTTTATCGGCTGGGCACAACTTTAGCGTTATTAGTTAGTTGCCCTGGCAGTTTGCTAACTTTCTGCCGCTATTTATAGGGGGTCGCATGTATAGTTTGTCCACAATTCATTAAACGGAAGTGACTTTCCAGACTGTCATAGATTTCCGGGAGTGTGCTAAATGCCGAAAGTTGTTACAACAAAGCATACATCTACTGGTATGAATTTGTTGCCCTGTTCCTGTGCTACAAGTCGATATCAATTTTTTATATGTGGCCCAAATATTATGCCCGCAACGTCTGTCAACCTAAGGTGTGCGTGTTTACGATAACGTTAACAAAATGACACCTCCGCTAACGCTATTGGGTCTAATCGTTTTCTCCGTTTTTTCAAAAATACCGGCGAGTTTATCGGCTGGGCACAACTTTAGCGTTATTAGTTAGTTGCCCTGGCAGTTTGCTAACTTTCTGCCGCTATTTATAGGGGGTCGCATGTATAGTTTGTCCACAATTCATTAAACGGAAGTGACTTTCCAGACTGTCATAGATTTCCGGGAGTGTGCTAAATGCCGAAAGTTGTTACAACAAAGCATACATCTACTGGTATGAATTTGTTGCCCTGTTCCTGTGCTACAAGTCGATATCAATTTTTTATATGTGGCCCAAATATTATGCCCGCAACGTCTGTCAACCTAAGGTGTGCGTGTTTACGATAACGTTAACAAAATGACACCTCCGCTAACGCTATTGGGTCTAATCGTTTTCTCCGTTTTTTCAAAAATACCGGCGAGTTTATCGGCTGGGCACAACTTTAGCGTTATTAGTTAGTTGCCCTGGCAGTTTGCTAACTTTCTGCCGCTATTTATAGGGGGTCGCATGTATAGTTTGTCCACAATTCATTAAACGGAAGTGACTTTCCAGACTGTCATAGATTTCCGGGAGTGTGCTAAATGCCGAAAGTTGTTACAACAAAGCATACATCTACTGGTATGAATTTGTTGCCCTGTTCCTGTGCTACAAGTCGATATCAATTTTTTATATGTGGCCCAAATATTATGCCCGCAACGTCTGTCAACCTAAGGTGTGCGTGTTTACGATAACGTTAACAAAATGACACCTCCGCTAACGCTATTGGGTCTAATCGTTTTCTCCGTTTTTTCAAAAATACCGGCGAGTTTATCGGCTGGGCACAACTTTAGCGTTATTAGTTAGTTGCCCTGGCAGTTTGCTAACTTTCTGCCGCTATTTATAGGGGGTCGCATGTATAGTTTGTCCACAATTCATTAAACGGAAGTGACTTTCCAGACTGTCATAGATTTCCGGGAGTGTGCTAAATGCCGAAAGTTGTTACAACAAAGCATACATCTACTGGTATGAATTTGTTGCCCTGTTCCTGTGCTACAAGTCGATATCAATTTTTTATATGTGGCCCAAATATTATGCCCGCAACGTCTGTCAACCTAAGGTGTGCGTGTTTACGATAACGTTAACAAAATGACACCTCCGCTAACGCTATTGGGTCTAATCGTTTTCTCCGTTTTTTCAAAAATACCGGCGAGTTTATCGGCTGGGCACAACTTTAGCGTTATTAGTTAGTTGCCCTGGCAGTTTGCTAACTTTCTGCCGCTATTTATAGGGGGTCGCATGTATAGTTTGTCCACAATTCATTAAACGGAAGTGACTTTCCAGACTGTCATAGATTTCCGGGAGTGTGGCTAAATGCCGAAAGTTGTTACAACAAAGCATACATCTACTGGTATGAATTTGTTGCCCTGTTCCTGTGCTACAAGTCGATATCAATTTTTTATATGTGGCCCAAATATTATGCCCGCAACGTCTGTCAACCTAAGGTGTGCGTGTTTACGATAACGTTAACAAAATGACACCTCCGCTAACGCTATTGGGTCTAATCGTTTTCTCCGTTTTTCAAAAATACCGGCGAGTTTATCGGCTGGGCACAACTTTAGCGTTATTAGTTAGTTGCCCTGGCAGTTTGCTAACTTTCTGCCGCTATTTATAGGGGGTCGCATGTATAGTTTGTCCACAATTCATTAAACGGAAGTGACTTTCCAGACTGTCATAGATTTCCGGGAGTGTGCTAAATGCCGAAAGTTGTTACAACAAAGCATACATCTACTGGTATGAATTTGTTGCCCTGTTCCTGTGCTACAAGTCGATATCAATTTTTTATATGTGGCCCAAATATTATGCCCGCAACGTCTGTCAACCTAAGGTGTGCGTGTTTACGATAACGTTAACAAAATGACACCTCCGCTAACGCTATTGGGTCTAATCGTTTTCTCCGTTTTTTCAAAAATACCGGCGAGTTTATCGGCTGGGCACAACTTTAGCGTTATTAGTTAGTTGCCCTGGCAGTTTGCTAACTTTCTGCCGCTATTTATAGGGGGTCGCATGTATAGTTTGTCCACAATTCATTAAACGGAAGTGACTTTCCAGACTGTCATAGATTTCCGGGAGTGTGCTAAATGCCGAAAGTTGTTACAACAAAGCATACATCTACTGGTATGAATTTGTTGCCCTGTTCCTGTGCTACAAGTCGATATCAATTTTTATATGTGGCCCAAATATTATGCCCGCAACGTCTGTCAACCTAAGGTGTGCGTGTTTACGATAACGTTAACAAAATGACACCTCCGCTAACGCTATTGGGTCTAATCGTTTTCTCCGTTTTTTCAAAAATACCGGCGAGTTTATCGGCTGGGCACAACTTTAGCGTTATTAGTTAGTTGCCCTGGCAGTTTGCTAACTTTCTGCCGCTATTTATAGGGGGTCGCATGTATAGTTTGTCCACAATTCATTAAACGGAAGTGACTTTCCAGACTGTCATAGATTTCCGGGAGTGTGCTAAATGCCGAAAGTTGTTACAACAAAGCATACATCTACTGGTATGAATTTGTTGCCCTGTTCCTGTGCTACAAGTCGATATCAATTTTTTATATGTGGCCCAAATATTATGCCCGCAACGTCTGTCAACCTAAGGTGTGCGTGTTTACGATAACGTTAACAAAATGACACCTCCGCTAACGCTATTGGGTCTAATCGTTTTCTCCGTTTTTTCAAAAATACCGGCGAGTTTATCGGCTGGGCACAACTTTAGCGTTATTAGTTAGTTGCCCTGGCAGTTTGCTAACTTTCTGCCGCTATTTATAGGGGGTCGCATGTATAGTTTGTCCACAATTCATTAAACGGAAGTGACTTTCCAGACTGTCATAGATTTCCGGGAGTGTGCTAAATGCCGAAAGTTGTTACAACAAAGCATACATCTACTGGTATGAATTTGTTGCCCTGTTCCTGTGCTACAAGTCGATATCAATTTTTTATATGTGGCCCAAATATTATGCCCGCAACGTCTGTCAACCTAAGGTGTGCGTGTTTACGATAACGTTAACAAAATGACACCTCCGCTAACGCTATTGGGTCTAATCGTTTTCTCCGTTTTTTCAAAAATACCGGCGAGTTTATCGGCTGGGCACAACTTTAGCGTTATTAGTTAGTTGCCCTGGCAGTTTGCTAACTTTCTGCCGCTATTTATAGGGGGTCGCATGTATAGTTTGTCCACAATTCATTAAACGGAAGTGACTTTCCAGACTGTCATAGATTTCCGGAGTGTGCTAAATGCCGAAAGTTGTTACAACAAAGCATACATCTACTGGTATGAATTTGTTGCCCTGTTCCTGTGCTACAAGTCGATATCAATTTTTTATATGTGGCCCAAATATTATGCCCGCAACGTCTGTCAACCTAAGGTGTGCGTGTTTACGATAACGTTAACAAAATGACACCTCCGCTAACGCTATTGGGTCTAATCGTTTTCTCCGTTTTTTCAAAAATACCGGCGAGTTTATCGGCTGGGCACAACTTTAGCGTTATTAGTTAGTTGCCCTGGCAGTTTGCTAACTTTCTGCCGCTATTTATAGGGGGTCGCATGTATAGTTTGTCCACAATTCATTAAACGGAAGTGACTTTCCAGACTGTCATAGATTTCCGGGAGTGTGCTAAATGCCGAAAGTTGTTACAACAAAGCATACATCTACTGGTATGAATTTGTTGCCCTGTTCCTGTGCTACAAGTCGATATCAATTTTTTATATGTGGCCCAAATATTATGCCCGCAACGTCTGTCAACCTAAGGTGTGCGTGTTTACGATAACGTTAACAAAATGACACCTCCGCTAACGCTATTGGGTCTAATCGTTTTCTCCGTTTTTTCAAAAATACCGGCGAGTTTATCGGCTGGGCACAACTTTAGCGTTATTAGTTAGTTGCCCTGGCAGTTTGCTAACTTTCTGCCGCTATTTATAGGGGGGTCGCATGTATAGTTTGTCCACAATTCATTAAACGGAAGTGACTTTCCAGACTGTCATAGATTTCCGGGAGTGTGCTAAATGCCGAAAGTTGTTACAACAAAGCATACATCTACTGGTATGAATTTGTTGCCCTGTTCCTGTGCTACAAGTCGATATCAATTTTTTATATGTGGCCCAAATATTATGCCCGCAACGTCTGTCAACCTAAGGTGTGCGTGTTTACGATAACGTTAACAAAATGACACCTCCGCTAACGCTATTGGGTCTAATCGTTTTCTCCGTTTTTTCAAAAATACCGGCGAGTTTATCGGCTGGGCACAACTTTAGCGTTATTAGTTAGTTGCCCTGGCAGTTTGCTAACTTTCTGCCGCTATTTATAGGGGGGTCGCATGTATAGTTTGTCCACAATTCATTAAACGGAAGTGACTTTCCAGACTGTCATAGATTTCCGGGAGTGTGCTAAATGCCGAAAGTTGTTACAACAAAGCATACATCTACTGGTATGAATTTGTTGCCCTGTTCCTGTGCTACAAGTCGATATCAATTTTTTATATGTGGCCCAAATATTATGCCCGCAACGTCTGTCAACCTAAGGTGTGCGTGTTTACGATAACGTTAACAAAATGACACCTCCGCTAACGCTATTGGGTCTAATCGTTTTCTCCGTTTTTTCAAAAATACCGGCGAGTTTTATCGGCTGGGCACAACTTTAGCGTTATTAGTTAGTTGCCCTGGCAGTTTGCTAACTTTCTGCCGCTATTTATAGGGGGTCGCATGTATAGTTTGTCCACAATTCATTAAACGGAAGTGACTTTCCAGACTGTCATAGATTTCCGGGAGTGTGCTAAATGCCGAAAGTTGTTACAACAAAGCATACATCTACTGGTATGAATTTGTTGCCCTGTTCCTGTGCTACAAGTCGATATCAATTTTTTATATGTGGCCCAAATATTATGCCCGCAACGTCTGTCAACCTAAGGTGTGCGTGTTTACGATAACGTTAACAAAATGACACCTCCGCTAACGCTATTGGGTCTAATCGTTTTCTCCGTTTTTTCAAAAATACCGGCGAGTTTATCGGCTGGGCACAACTTTAGCGTTATTAGTTAGTTGCCCTGGCAGTTTGCTAACTTTCTGCCGCTATTTATAGGGGGTCGCATGTATAGTTTGTCCACAATTCATTAAACGGAAGTGACTTTCCAGACTGTCATAGATTTCCGGGAGTGTGCTAAATGCCGAAAGTTGTTACAACAAAGCATACATCTACTGGTATGAATTTGTTGCCCTGTTCCTGTGCTACAAGTCGATATCAATTTTTTATATGTGGCCCAAATATTATGCCCGCAACGTCTGTCAACCTAAGGTGTGCGTGTTTACGATAACGTTAACAAAATGACACCTCCGCTAACGCTATTGGGTCTAATCGTTTTTCTCCGTTTTTTCAAAAATACCGGCGAGTTTATCGGCTGGGCACAACTTTAGCGTTATTAGTTAGTTGCCCTGGCAGTTTGCTAACTTTCTGCCGCTATTTATAGGGGGTCGCATGTATAGTTTGTCCACAATTCATTAAACGGAAGTGACTTTCCAGACTGTCATAGATTTCCGGGAGTGTGCTAAATGCCGAAAGTTGTTACAACAAAGCATACATCTACTGGTATGAATTTGTTGCCCTGTTCCTGTGCTACAAGTCGATATCAATTTTTTATATGTGGCCCAAATATTATGCCCGCAACGTCTGTCAACCTAAGGTGTGCGTGTTTACGATAACGTTAACAAAATGACACCTCCGCTAACGCTATTGGGTCTAATCGTTTTCTCCGTTTTTTCAAAAATACCGGCGAGTTTATCGGCTGGGCACAACTTTAGCGTTATTAGTTAGTTGCCCTGGCAGTTTGCTAACTTTCTGCCGCTATTTATAGGGGGTCGCATGTATAGTTTGTCCACAATTCATTAAACGGAAGTGACTTTCCAGACTGTCATAGATTTCCGGGAGTGTGCTAAATGCCGAAAGTTGTTACAACAAAGCATACATCTACTGGTATGAATTTGTTGCCCTGTTCCTGTGCTACAAGTCGATATCAATTTTTTATATGTGGCCCAAATATTATGCCCGCAACGTCTGTCAACCTAAGGTGTGCGTGTTTACGATAACGTTAACAAAATGACACCTCCGCTAACGCTATTGGGTCTAATCGTTTTCTCCGTTTTTTCAAAAATACCGGCGAGTTTATCGGCTGGGCACAACTTTAGCGTTATTAGTTAGTTGCCCTGGCAGTTTGCTAACTTTCTGCCGCTATTTATAGGGGGTCGCATGTATAGTTTGTCCACAATTCATTAAACGGAAGTGACTTTCCAGACTGTCATAGATTTCCGGGAGTGTGCTAAATGCCGAAAGTTGTTACAACAAAGCATACATCTACTGGTATGAATTTGTTGCCCTGTTCCTGTGCTACAAGTCGATATCAATTTTTTATATGTGGCCCAAATATTATGCCCGCAACGTCTGTCAACCTAAGGTGTGCGTGTTTACGATAACGTTAACAAAATGACACCTCCGCTAACGCTATTGGGTCTAATCGTTTTCTCCGTTTTTTCAAAAATACCGGCGAGTTTATCGGCTGGGCACAACTTTAGCGTTATTAGTTAGTTGCCCTGGCAGTTTGCTAACTTTCTGCCGCTATTTATAGGGGGTCGCATGTATAGTTTGTCCACAATTCATTAAACGGAAGTGACTTTCCAGACTGTCATAGATTTCCGGGAGTGTGCTAAATGCCGAAAGTTGTTACAACAAAGCATACATCTACTGGTATGAATTTGTTGCCCTGTTCCTGTGCTACAAGTCGATATCAATTTTTTATATGTGGCCCAAATATTATGCCCGCAACGTCTGTCAACCTAAGGTGTGCGTGTTTACGATAACGTTAACAAAATGACACCTCCGCTAACGCTATTGGGTCTAATCGTTTTCTCCGTTTTTTCAAAAATACCGGCGAGTTTATCGGCTGGGCACAACTTTAGCGTTATTAGTTAGTTGCCCTGGCAGTTTGCTAACTTTCTGCCGCTATTTATAGGGGGTCGCATGTATAGTTTGTCCACAATTCATTAAACGGAAGTGACTTTCCAGACTGTCATAGATTTCCGGGAGTGTGCTAAATGCCGAAAGTTGTTACAACAAAGCATACATCTACTGGTATGAATTTGTTGCCCTGTTCCTGTGCTACAAGTCGATATCAATTTTTTATATGTGGCCCAAATATTATGCCCGCAACGTCTGTCAACCTAAGGTGTGCGTGTTTACGATAACGTTAACAAAATGACACCTCCGCTAACGCTATTGGGTCTAATCGTTTTCTCCGTTTTTTCAAAAATACCGGCGAGTTTATCGGCTGGGCACAACTTTAGCGTTATTAGTTAGTTGCCCTGGCAGTTTGCTAACTTTCTGCCGCTATTTATAGGGGGTCGCATGTATAGTTTGTCCACAATTCATTAAACGGAAGTGACTTTCCAGACTGTCATAGATTTCCGGGAGTGTGCTAAATGCCGAAAGTTGTTACAACAAAGCATACATCTACTGGTATGAATTTGTTGCCCTGTTCCTGTGCTACAAGTCGATATCAATTTTTTATATGTGGCCCAAATATTATGCCCGCAACGTCTGTCAACCTAAGGTGTGCGTGTTTACGATAACGTTAACAAAATGACACCTCCGCTAACGCTATTGGGTCTAATCGTTTTCTCCGTTTTTTCAAAAATACCGGCGAGTTTATCGGCTGGGCACAACTTTAGCGTTATTAGTTAGTTGCCCTGGCAGTTTGCTAACTTTCTGCCGCTATTTATAGGGGGTCGCATGTATAGTTTGTCCACAATTCATTAAACGGAAGTGACTTTCCAGACTGTCATAGATTTCCGGGAGTGTGCTAAATGCCGAAAGTTGTTACAACAAAGCATACATCTACTGGTATGAATTTGTTGCCCTGTTCCTGTGCTACAAGTCGATATCAATTTTTTATATGTGGCCCAAATATTATGCCCGCAACGTCTGTCAACCTAAGGTGTGCGTGTTTACGATAACGTTAACAAAATGACACCTCCGCTAACGCTATTGGGTCTAATCGTTTTCTCCGTTTTTTCAAAAATACCGGCGAGTTTATCGGCTGGGCACAACTTTAGCGTTATTAGTTAGTTGCCCTGGCAGTTTGCTAACTTTCTGCCGCTATTTATAGGGGGTCGCATGTATAGTTTGTCCACAATTCATTAAACGGAAGTGACTTTCCAGACTGTCATAGATTTCCGGGAGTGTGCTAAATGCCGAAAGTTGTTACAACAAAGCATACATCTACTGGTATGAATTTGTTGCCCTGTTCCTGTGCTACAAGTCGATATCAATTTTTTATATGTGGCCCAAATATTATGCCCGCAACGTCTGTCAACCTAAGGTGTGCGTGTTTACGATAACGTTAACAAAATGACACCTCCGCTAACGCTATTGGGTCTAATCGTTTTCTCCGTTTTTTCAAAAATACCGGCGAGTTTATCGGCTGGGCACAACTTTAGCGTTATTAGTTAGTTGCCCTGGCAGTTTGCTAACTTTCTGCCGCTATTTATAGGGGGTCGCATGTATAGTTTGTCCACAATTCATTAAACGGAAGTGACTTTCCAGACTGTCATAGATTTCCGGGAGTGTGCTAAATGCCGAAAGTTGTTACAACAAAGCATACATCTACTGGTATGAATTTGTTGCCCTGTTCCTGTGCTACAAGTCGATATCAATTTTTTATATGTGGCCCAAATATTATGCCCGCAACGTCTGTCAACCTAAGGTGTGCGTGTTTACGATAACGTTAACAAAATGACACCTCCGCTAACGCTATTGGGTCTAATCGTTTTCTCCGTTTTTTCAAAAATACCGGCGAGTTTATCGGCTGGGCACAACTTTAGCGTTATTAGTTAGTTGCCCTGGCAGTTTGCTAACTTTCTGCCGCTATTTATAGGGGGTCGCATGTATAGTTTGTCCACAATTCATTAAACGGAAGTGACTTTCCAGACTGTCATAGATTTCCGGGAGTGTGCTAAATGCCGAAAGTTGTTACAACAAAGCATACATCTACTGGTATGAATTTGTTGCCCTGTTCCTGTGCTACAAGTCGATATCAATTTTTTATATGTGGCCCAAATATTATGCCCGCAACGTCTGTCAACCTAAGGTGTGCGTGTTTACGATAACGTTAACAAAATGACACCTCCGCTAACGCTATTGGGTCTAATCGTTTTCTCCGTTTTTTCAAAAATACCGGCGAGTTTATCGGCTGGGCACAACTTTAGCGTTATTAGTTAGTTGCCCTGGCAGTTTGCTAACTTTCTGCCGCTATTTATAGGGGGTCGCATGTATAGTTTGTCCACAATTCATTAAACGGAAGTGACTTTCCAGACTGTCATAGATTTCCGGGAGTGTGCTAAATGCCGAAAGTTGTTACAACAAAGCATACATCTACTGGTATGAATTTGTTGCCCTGTTCCTGTGCTACAAGTCGATATCAATTTTTTATATGTGACCCAAATATTATGCCCGCAACGTCTGTCAACCTAAGGTGTGCGTGTTTACGATAACGTTAACAAAATGACACCTCCGCTAACGCTATTGGGTCTAATCGTTTTCTCCGTTTTTTCAAAAATACCGGCGAGTTTATCGGCTGGGCACAACTTTAGCGTTATTAGTTAGTTGCCCTGGCAGTTTGCTAACTTTCTGCCGCTATTTATAGGGGGTCGCATGTATAGTTTGTCCACAATTCATTAAACGGAAGTGACTTTCCAGACTGTCATAGATTTCCGGGAGTGTGCTAAATGCCGAAAGTTGTTACAACAAAGCATACATCTACTGGTATGAATTTGTTGCCCTGTTCCTGTGCTACAAGTCGATATCAATTTTTTATATGTGGCCCAAATATTATGCCCGCAACGTCTGTCAACCTAAGGTGTGCGTGTTTACGATAACGTTAACAAAATGACACCTCCGCTAACGCTATTGGGTCTAATCGTTTTCTCCGTTTTTTCAAAAATACCGGCGAGTTTATCGGCTGGGCACAACTTTAGCGTTATTAGTTAGTTGCCCTGGCAGTTTGCTAACTTTCTGCCGCTATTTATAGGGGGTCGCATGTATAGTTTGTCCACAATTCATTAAACGGAAGTGACTTTCCAGACTGTCATAGATTTCCGGGAGTGTGCTAAATGCCGAAAGTTGTTACAACAAAGCATACATCTACTGGTATGAATTTGTTGCCCTGTTCCTGTGCTACAAGTCGATATCAATTTTTTATATGTGGCCCAAATATTATGCCCGCAACGTCTGTCAACCTAAGGTGTGCGTGTTTACGATAACGTTAACAAAATGACACCTCCGCTAACGCTATTGGGTCTAATCGTTTTCTCCGTTTTTTCAAAAATACCGGCGAGTTTATCGGCTGGGCACAACTTTAGCGTTATTAGTTAGTTGCCCTGGCAGTTTGCTAACTTTCTGCCGCTATTTATAGGGGGTCGCATGTATAGTTTGTCCACAATTCATTAAACGGAAGTGACTTTCCAGACTGTCATAGATTTCCGGGAGTGTGCTAAATGCCGAAAGTTGTTACAACAAAGCATACATCTACTGGTATGAATTTGTTGCCCTGTTCCTGTGCTACAAGTCGATATCAATTTTTTATATGTGGCCCAAATATTATGCCCGCAACGTCTGTCAACCTAAGGTGTGCGTGTTTACGATAACGTTAACAAAATGACACCTCCGCTAACGCTATTGGGTCTAATCGTTTTCTCCGTTTTTTCAAAAATACCGGCGAGTTTATCGGCTGGGCACAACTTTAGCGTTATTAGTTAGTTGCCCTGGCAGTTTGCTAACTTTCTGCCGCTATTTATAGGGGGTCGCATGTATAGTTTGTCCACAATTCATTAAACGGAAGTGACTTTCCAGACTGTCATAGATTTCCGGGAGTGTGCTAAATGCCGAAAGTTGTTACAACAAAGCATACATCTACTGGTATGAATTTGTTGCCCTGTTCCTGTGCTACAAGTCGATATCAATTTTTTATATGTGGCCCAAATATTATGCCCGCAACGTCTGTCAACCTAAGGTGTGCGTGTTTACGATAACGTTAACAAAATGACACCTCCGCTAACGCTATTGGGTCTAATCGTTTTCTCCGTTTTTTCAAAAATACCGGCGAGTTTATCGGCTGGGCACAACTTTAGCGTTATTAGTTAGTTGCCCTGGCAGTTTGCTAACTTTCTGCCGCTATTTATAGGGGGTCGCATGTATAGTTTGTCCACAATTCATTAAACGGAAGTGACTTTCCAGACTGTCATAGATTTCCGGGAGTGTGCTAAATGCCGAAAGTTGTTACAACAAAGCATACATCTACTGGTATGAATTTGTTGCCCTGTTCCTGTGCTACAAGTCGATATCAATTTTTTATATGTGGCCCAAATATTATGCCCGCAACGTCTGTCAACCTAAGGTGTGCGTGTTTACGATAACGTTAACAAAATGACACCTCCGCTAACGCTATTGGGTCTAATCGTTTTCTCCGTTTTTTCAAAAATACCGGCGAGTTTATCGGCTGGGCACAACTTTAGCGTTATTAGTTAGTTGCCCTGGCAGTTTGCTAACTTTCTGCCGCTATTTATAGGGGGTCGCATGTATAGTTTGTCCACAATTCATTAAACGGAAGTGACTTTCCAGACTGTCATAGATTTCCGGGAGTGTGCTAAATGCCGAAAGTTGTTACAACAAAGCATACATCTACTGGTATGAATTTGTTGCCCTGTTCCTGTGCTACAAGTCGATATCAATTTTTTATATGTGGCCCAAATATTATGCCCGCAACGTCTGTCAACCTAAGGTGTGCGTGTTTACGATAACGTTAACAAAATGACACCTCCGCTAACGCTATTGGGTCTAATCGTTTTCTCCGTTTTTTCAAAAATACCGGCGAGTTTATCGGCTGGGCACAACTTTAGCGTTATTAGTTAGTTGCCCTGGCAGTTTGCTAACTTTCTGCCGCTATTTATAGGGGGTCGCATGTATAGTTTGTCCACAATTCATTAAACGGAAGTGACTTTCCAGACTGTCATAGATTTCCGGGAGTGTGCTAAATGCCGAAAGTTGTTACAACAAAGCATACATCTACTGGTATGAATTTGTTGCCCTGTTCCTGTGCTACAAGTCGATATCAATTTTTTATATGTGGCCCAAATATTATGCCCGCAACGTCTGTCAACCTAAGGTGTGCGTGTTTACGATAACGTTAACAAAATGACACCTCCGCTAACGCTATTGGGTCTAATCGTTTTCTCCGTTTTTTCAAAAATACCGGCGAGTTTATCGGCTGGGCACAACTTTAGCGTTATTAGTTAGTTGCCCTGGCAGTTTGCTAACTTTCTGCCGCTATTTATAGGGGGTCGCATGTATAGTTTGTCCACAATTCATTAAACGGAAGTGACTTTCCAGACTGTCATAGATTTCCGGGAGTGTGCTAAATGCCGAAAGTTGTTACAACAAAGCATACATCTACTGGTATGAATTTGTTGCCCTGTTCCTGTGCTACAAGTCGATATCAATTTTTTATATGTGGCCCAAATATTATGCCCGCAACGTCTGTCAACCTAAGGTGTGCGTGTTTACGATAACGTTAACAAAATGACACCTCCGCTAACGCTATTGGGTCTAATCGTTTTCTCCGTTTTTTTCAAAAATACCGGCGAGTTTATCGGCTGGGCACAACTTTAGCGTTATTAGTTAGTTGCCCTGGCAGTTTGCTAACTTTCTGCCGCTATTTATAGGGGGTCGCATGTATAGTTTGTCCACAATTCATTAAACGGAAGTGACTTTCCAGACTGTCATAGATTTCCGGGAGTGTGCTAAATGCCGAAAGTTGTTACAACAAAGCATACATCTACTGGTATGAATTTGTTGCCCTGTTCCTGTGCTACAAGTCGATATCAATTTTTTATATGTGGCCCAAATATTATGCCCGCAACGTCTGTCAACCTAAGGTGTGCGTGTTTACGATAACGTTAACAAAATGACACCTCCGCTAACGCTATTGGGTCTAATCGTTTTCTCCGTTTTTTCAAAAATACCGGCGAGTTTATCGGCTGGGCACAACTTTAGCGTTATTAGTTAGTTGCCCTGGCAGTTTGCTAACTTTCTGCCGCTATTTATAGGGGGTCGCATGTATAGTTTGTCCACAATTCATTAAACGGAAGTGACTTTCCAGACTGTCATAGATTTCCGGGAGTGTGCTAAATGCCGAAAGTTGTTACAACAAAGCATACATCTACTGGTATGAATTTGTTGCCCTGTTCCTGTGCTACAAGTCGATATCAATTTTTTATATGTGGCCCAAATATTATGCCCGCAACGTCTGTCAACCTAAGGTGTGCGTGTTTACGATAACGTTAACAAAATGACACCTCCGCTAACGCTATTGGGTCTAATCGTTTTCTCCGTTTTTTCAAAAATACCGGCGAGTTTATCGGCTGGGCACAACTTTAGCGTTATTAGTTAGTTGCCCTGGCAGTTTGCTAACTTTCTGCCGCTATTTATAGGGGGTCGCATGTATAGTTTGTCCACAATTCATTAAACGGAAGTGACTTTCCAGACTGTCATAGATTTCCGGGAGTGTGCTAAATGCCGAAAGTTGTTACAACAAAGCATACATCTACTGGTATGAATTTGTTGCCCTGTTCCTGTGCTACAAGTCGATATCAATTTTTTATATGTGGCCCAAATATTATGCCCGCAACGTCTGTCAACCTAAGGTGTGCGTGTTTACGATAACGTTAACAAAATGACACCTCCGCTAACGCTATTGGGTCTAATCGTTTTCTCCGTTTTTTCAAAAATACCGGCGAGTTTATCGGCTGGGCACAACTTTAGCGTTATTAGTTAGTTGCCCTGGCAGTTTGCTAACTTTCTGCCGCTATTTATAGGGGGTCGCATGTATAGGTTGTCCACAATTCATTAAACGGAAGTGACTTTCCAGACTGTCATAGATTTCCGGGAGTGTGCTAAATGCCGAAAGTTGTTACAACAAAGCATACATCTACTGGTATGAATTTGTTGCCCTGTTCCTGTGCTACAAGTCGATATCAATTTTTTATATGTGGCCCAAATATTATGCCCGCAACGTCTGTCAACCTAAGGTGTGCGTGTTTACGATAACGTTAACAAAATGACACCTCCGCTAACGCTATTGGGTCTAATCGTTTTCTCCGTTTTTTCAAAAATACCGGCGAGTTTATCGGCTGGGCACAACTTTAGCGTTATTAGTTAGTTGCCCTGGCAGTTTGCTAACTTTCTGCCGCTATTTATAGGGGGTCGCATGTATAGGTTGTCCACAATTCATTAAACGGAAGTGACTTTCCAGACTGTCATAGATTTCCGGGAGTGTGCTAAATGCCGAAAGTTGTTACAACAAAGCATACATCTACTGGTATGAATTTGTTGCCCTGTTCCTGTGCTACAAGTCGATATCAATTTTTTATATGTGGCCCAAATATTATGCCCGCAACGTCTGTCAACCTAAGGTGTGCGTGTTTACGATAACGTTAACAAAATGACACCTCCGCTAACGCTATTGGGTCTAATCGTTTTCTCCGTTTTTTCAAAAATACCGGCGAGTTTATCGGCTGGGCACAACTTTAGCGTTATTAGTTAGTTGCCCTGGCAGTTTGCTAACTTTCTGCCGCTATTTATAGGGGGTCGCATGTATAGGTTGTCCACAATTCATTAAACGGAAGTGACTTTCCAGACTGTCATAGATTTCCGGGAGTGTGCTAAATGCCGAAAGTTGTTACAACAAAGCATACATCTACTGGTATGAATTTGTTGCCCTGTTCCTGTGCTACAAGTCGATATCAATTTTTTATATGTGGCCCAAATATTATGCCCGCAACGTCTGTCAACCTAAGGTGTGCGTGTTTACGATAACGTTAACAAAATGACACCTCCGCTAACGCTATTGGGTCTAATCGTTTTCTCCGTTTTTTCAAAAATACCGGCGAGTTTATCGGCTGGGCACAACTTTAGCGTTATTAGTTAGTTGCCCTGGCAGTTTGCTAACTTTCTGCCGCTATTTATAGGGGGTCGCATGTATAGGTTGTCCACAATTCATTAAACGGAAGTGACTTTCCAGACTGTCATAGATTTCCGGGAGTGTGCTAAATGCCGAAAGTTGTTACAACAAAGCATACATCTACTGGTATGAATTTGTTGCCCTGTTCCTGTGCTACAAGTCGATATCAATTTTTTATATGTGGCCCAAATATTATGCCCGCAACGTCTGTCAACCTAAGGTGTGCGTGTTTACGATAACGTTAACAAAATGACACCTCCGCTAACGCTATTGGGTCTAATCGTTTTCTCCGTTTTTTCAAAAATACCGGCGAGTTTATCGGCTGGGCACAACTTTAGCGTTATTAGTTAGTTGCCCTGGCAGTTTGCTAACTTTCTGCCGCTATTTATAGGGGGTCGCATGTATAGTTTGTCCACAATTCATTAAACGGAAGTGACTTTCCAGACTGTCATAGATTTCCGGGAGTGTGCTAAATGCCGAAAGTTGTTACAACAAAGCATACATCTACTGGTATGAATTTGTTGCCCTGTTCCTGTGCTACAAGTCGATATCAATTTTTTATATGTGGCCCAAATATTATGCCCGCAACGTCTGTCAACCTAAGGTGTGCGTGTTTACGATAACGTTAACAAAATGACACCTCCGCTAACGCTATTGGGTCTAATCGTTTTCTCCGTTTTTTCAAAAATACCGGCGAGTTTATCGGCTGGGCACAACTTTAGCGTTATTAGTTAGTTGCCCTGGCAGTTTGCTAACTTTCTGCCGCTATTTATAGGGGGTCGCATGTATAGTTTGTCCACAATTCATTAAACGGAAGTGACTTTCCAGACTGTCATAGATTTCCGGGAGTGTGCTAAATGCCGAAAGTTGTTACAACAAAGCATACATCTACTGGTATGAATTTGTTGCCCTGTTCCTGTGCTACAAGTCGATATCAATTTTTTATATGTGGCCCAAATATTATGCCCGCAACGTCTGTCAACCTAAGGTGTGCGTGTTTACGATAACGTTAACAAAATGACACCTCCGCTAACGCTATTGGGTCTAATCGTTTTCTCCGTTTTTTCAAAAATACCGGCGAGTTTATCGGCTGGGCACAACTTTAGCGTTATTAGTTAGTTGCCCTGGCAGTTTGCTAACTTTCTGCCGCTATTTATAGGGGGTCGCATGTATAGTTTGTCCACAATTCATTAAACGGAAGTGACTTTCCAGACTGTCATAGATTTCCGGGAGTGTGCTAAATGCCGAAAGTTGTTACAACAAAGCATACATCTACTGGTATGAATTTGTTGCCCTGTTCCTGTGCTACAAGTCGATATCAATTTTTTATATGTGGCCCAAATATTATGCCCGCAACGTCTGTCAACCTAAGGTGTGCGTGTTTACGATAACGTTAACAAAATGACACCTCCGCTAACGCTATTGGGTCTAATCGTTTTCTCCGTTTTTTCAAAAATACCGGCGAGTTTATCGGCTGGGCACAACTTTAGCGTTATTAGTTAGTTGCCCTGGCAGTTTGCTAACTTTCTGCCGCTATTTATAGGGGGTCGCATGTATAGTTTGTCCACAATTCATTAAACGGAAGTGACTTTCCAGACTGTCATAGATTTCCGGGAGTGTGCTAAATGCCGAAAGTTGTTACAACAAAGCATACATCTACTGGTATGAATTTGTTGCCCTGTTCCTGTGCTACAAGTCGATATCAATTTTTTATATGTGGCCCAAATATTATGCCCGCAACGTCTGTCAACCTAAGGTGTGCGTGTTTACGATAACGTTAACAAAATGACACCTCCGCTAACGCTATTGGGTCTAATCGTTTTCTCCGTTTTTTCAAAAATACCGGCGAGTTTATCGGCTGGGCACAACTTTAGCGTTATTAGTTAGTTGCCCTGGCAGTTTGCTAACTTTCTGCCGCTATTTATAGGGGGTCGCATGTATAGTTTGTCCACAATTCATTAAACGGAAGTGACTTTCCAGACTGTCATAGATTTCCGGGAGTGTGCTAAATGCCGAAAGTTGTTACAACAAAGCATACATCTACTGGTATGAATTTGTTGCCCTGTTCCTGTGCTACAAGTCGATATCAATTTTTTATATGTGGCCCAAATATTATGCCCGCAACGTCTGTCAACCTAAGGTGTGCGTGTTTACGATAACGTTAACAAAATGACACCTCCGCTAACGCTATTGGGTCTAATCGTTTTCTCCGTTTTTTCAAAAATACCGGCGAGTTTATCGGCTGGGCACAACTTTAGCGTTATTAGTTAGTTGCCCTGGCAGTTTGCTAACTTTCTGCCGCTATTTATAGGGGGTCGCATGTATAGTTTGTCCACAATTCATTAAACGGAAGTGACTTTCCAGACTGTCATAGATTTCCGGGAGTGTGCTAAATGCCGAAAGTTGTTACAACAAAGCATACATCTACTGGTATGAATTTGTTGCCCTGTTCCTGTGCTACAAGTCGATATCAATTTTTTATATGTGGCCCAAATATTATGCCCGCAACGTCTGTCAACCTAAGGTGTGCGTGTTTACGATAACGTTAACAAAATGACACCTCCGCTAACGCTATTGGGTCTAATCGTTTTCTCCGTTTTTTCAAAAATACCGGCGAGTTTATCGGCTGGGCACAACTTTAGCGTTATTAGTTAGTTGCCCTGGCAGTTTGCTAACTTTCTGCCGCTATTTATAGGGGGTCGCATGTATAGTTTGTCCACAATTCATTAAACGGAAGTGACTTTCCAGACTGTCATAGATTTCCGGGAGTGTGCTAAATGCCGAAAGTTGTTACAACAAAGCATACATCTACTGGTATGAATTTGTTGCCCTGTTCCTGTGCTACAAGTCGATATCAATTTTTTATATGTGGCCCAAATATTATGCCCGCAACGTCTGTCAACCTAAGGTGTGCGTGTTTACGATAACGTTAACAAAATGACACCTCCGCTAACGCTATTGGGTCTAATCGTTTTCTCCGTTTTTTCAAAAATACCGGCGAGTTTATCGGCTGGGCACAACTTTAGCGTTATTAGTTAGTTGCCCTGGCAGTTTGCTAACTTTCTGCCGCTATTTATAGGGGGTCGCATGTATAGTTTGTCCACAATTCATTAAACGGAAGTGACTTTCCAGACTGTCATAGATTTCCGGGAGTGTGCTAAATGCCGAAAGTTGTTACAACAAAGCATACATCTACTGGTATGAATTTGTTGCCCTGTTCCTGTGCTACAAGTCGATATCAATTTTTTATATGTGGCCCAAATATTATGCCCGCAACGTCTGTCAACCTAAGGTGTGCGTGTTTACGATAACGTTAACAAAATGACACCTCCGCTAACGCTATTGGGTCTAATCGTTTTCTCCGTTTTTTCAAAAATACCGGCGAGTTTATCGGCTGGGCACAACTTTAGCGTTATTAGTTAGTTGCCCTGGCAGTTTGCTAACTTTCTGCCGCTATTTATAGGGGGTCGCATGTATAGTTTGTCCACAATTCATTAAACGGAAGTGACTTTCCAGACTGTCATAGATTTCCGGGAGTGTGCTAAATGCCGAAAGTTGTTACAACAAAGCATACATCTACTGGTATGAATTTGTTGCCCTGTTCCTGTGCTACAAGTCGATATCAATTTTTTATATGTGGCCCAAATATTATGCCCGCAACGTCTGTCAACCTAAGGTGTGCGTGTTTACGAGAACGTTAACAAAATGACACCTCCGCTAACGCTATTGGGTCTAATCGTTTTCTCCGTTTTTTCAAAAATACCGGCGAGTTTATCGGCTGGGCACAACTTTAGCGTTATTAGTTAGTTGCCCTGGCAGTTTGCTAACTTTCTGCCGCTATTTATAGGGGGTCGCATGTATAGTTTGTCCACAATTCATTAAACGGAAGTGACTTTCCAGACTGTCATAGATTTCCGGGAGTGTGCTAAATGCCGAAAGTTGTTACAACAAAGCATACATCTACTGGTATGAATTTGTTGCCCTGTTCCTGTGCTACAAGTCGATATCAATTTTTTATATGTGGCCCAAATATTATGCCCGCAACGTCTGTCAACCTAAGGTGTGCGTGTTTACGATAACGTTAACAAAATGACACCTCCGCTAACGCTATTGGGTCTAATCGTTTTCTCCGTTTTTTCAAAAATACCGGCGAGTTTATCGGCTGGGCACAACTTTAGCGTTATTAGTTAGTTGCCCTGGCAGTTTGCTAACTTTCTGCCGCTATTTATAGGGGGTCGCATGTATAGTTTGTCCACAATTCATTAAACGGAAGTGACTTTCCAGACTGTCATAGATTTCCGGGAGTGTGCTAAATGCCGAAAGTTGTTACAACAAAGCATACATCTACTGGTATGAATTTGTTGCCCTGTTCCTGTGCTACAAGTCGATATCAATTTTTTATATGTGGCCCAAATATTATGCCCGCAACGTCTGTCAACCTAAGGTGTGCGTGTTTACGATAACGTTAACAAAATGACACCTCCGCTAACGCTATTGGGTCTAATCGTTTTCTCCGTTTTTTCAAAAATACCGGCGAGTTTATCGGCTGGGCACAACTTTAGCGTTATTAGTTAGTTGCCCTGGCAGTTTGCTAACTTTCTGCCGCTATTTATAGGGGGTCGCATGTATAGTTTGTCCACAATTCATTAAACGGAAGTGACTTTCCAGACTGTCATAGATTTCCGGGAGTGTGCTAAATGCCGAAAGTTGTTACAACAAAGCATACATCTACTGGTATGAATTTGTTGCCCTGTTCCTGTGCTACAAGTCGATATCAATTTTTTATATGTGGCCCAAATATTATGCCCGCAACGTCTGTCAACCTAAGGTGTGCGTGTTTACGATAACGTTAACAAAATGACACCTCCGCTAACGCTATTGGGTCTAATCGTTTTCTCCGTTTTTTCAAAAATACCGGCGAGTTTATCGGCTGGGCACAACTTTAGCGTTATTAGTTAGTTGCCCTGGCAGTTTGCTAACTTTCTGCCGCTATTTATAGGGGGTCGCATGTATAGTTTGTCCACAATTCATTAAACGGAAGTGACTTTCCAGACTGTCATAGATTTCCGGGAGTGTGCTAAATGCCGAAAGTTGTTACAACAAAGCATACATCTACTGGTATGAATTTGTTGCCCTGTTCCTGTGCTACAAGTCGATATCAATTTTTTATATGTGGCCCAAATATTATGCCCGCAACGTCTGTCAACCTAAGGTGTGCGTGTTTACGATAACGTTAACAAAATGACACCTCCGCTAACGCTATTGGGTCTAATCGTTTTCTCCGTTTTTTCAAAAATACCGGCGAGTTTATCGGCTGGGCACAACTTTAGCGTTATTAGTTAGTTGCCCTGGCAGTTTGCTAACTTTCTGCCGCTATTTATAGGGGGTCGCATGTATAGTTTGTCCACAATTCATTAAACGGAAGTGACTTTCCAGACTGTCATAGATTTCCGGGAGTGTGCTAAATGCCGAAAGTTGTTACAACAAAGCATACATCTACTGGTATGAATTTGTTGCCCTGTTCCTGTGCTACAAGTCGATATCAATTTTTTATATGTGGCCCAAATATTATGCCCGCAACGTCTGTCAACCTAAGGTGTGCGTGTTTACGATAACGTTAACAAAATGACACCTCCGCTAACGCTATTGGGTCTAATCGTTTTCTCCGTTTTTTCAAAAATACCGGCGAGTTTATCGGCTGGGCACAACTTTAGCGTTATTAGTTAGTTGCCCTGGCAGTTTGCTAACTTTCTGCCGCTATTTATAGGGGGTCGCATGTATAGTTTGTCCACAATTCATTAAACGGAAGTGACTTTCCAGACTGTCATAGATTTCCGGGAGTGTGCTAAATGCCGAAAGTTGTTACAACAAAGCATACATCTACTGGTATGAATTTGTTGCCCTGTTCCTGTGCTACAAGTCGATATCAATTTTTTATATGTGGCCCAAATATTATGCCCGCAACGTCTGTCAACCTAAGGTGTGCGTGTTTACGATAACGTTAACAAAATGACACCTCCGCTAACGCTATTGGGTCTAATCGTTTTCTCCGTTTTTTCAAAAATACCGGCGAGTTTATCGGCTGGGCACAACTTTAGCGTTATTAGTTAGTTGCCCTGGCAGTTTGCTAACTTTCTGCCGCTATTTATAGGGGGTCGCATGTATAGTTTGTCCACAATTCATTAAACGGAAGTGACTTTCCAGACTGTCATAGATTTCCGGGAGTGTGCTAAATGCCGAAAGTTGTTACAACAAAGCATACATCTACTGGTATGAATTTGTTGCCCTGTTCCTGTGCTACAAGTCGATATCAATTTTTTATATGTGGCCCAAATATTATGCCCGCAACGTCTGTCAACCTAAGGTGTGCGTGTTTACGATAACGTTAACAAAATGACACCTCCGCTAACGCTATTGGGTCTAATCGTTTTCTCCGTTTTTTCAAAAATACCGGCGAGTTTATCGGCTGGGCACAACTTTAGCGTTATTAGTTAGTTGCCCTGGCAGTTTGCTAACTTTCTGCCGCTATTTATAGGGGGTCGCATGTATAGTTTGTCCACAATTCATTAAACGGAAGTGACTTTCCAGACTGTCATAGATTTCCGGGAGTGTGCTAAATGCCGAAAGTTGTTACAACAAAGCATACATCTACTGGTATGAATTTGTTGCCCTGTTCCTGTGCTACAAGTCGATATCAATTTTTTATATGTGGCCCAAATATTATGCCCGCAACGTCTGTCAACCTAAGGTGTGCGTGTTTACGATAACGTTAACAAAATGACACCTCCGCTAACGCTATTGGGTCTAATCGTTTTCTCCGTTTTTTCAAAAATACCGGCGAGTTTATCGGCTGGGCACAACTTTAGCGTTATTAGTTAGTTGCCCTGGCAGTTTGCTAACTTTCTGCCGCTATTTATAGGGGGTCGCATGTATAGTTTGTCCACAATTCATTAAACGGAAGTGACTTTCCAGACTGTCATAGATTTCCGGGAGTGTGCTAAATGCCGAAAGTTGTTACAACAAAGCATACATCTACTGGTATGAATTTGTTGCCCTGTTCCTGTGCTACAAGTCGATATCAATTTTTTATATGTGGCCCAAATATTATGCCCGCAACGTCTGTCAACCTAAGGTGTGCGTGTTTACGATAACGTTAACAAAATGACACCTCCGCTAACGCTATTGGGTCTAATCGTTTTCTCCGTTTTTTCAAAAATACCGGCGAGTTTATCGGCTGGGCACAACTTTAGCGTTATTAGTTAGTTGCCCTGGCAGTTTGCTAACTTTCTGCCGCTATTTATAGGGGGTCGCATGTATAGTTTGTCCACAATTCATTAAACGGAAGTGACTTTCCAGACTGTCATAGATTTCCGGGAGTGTGCTAAATGCCGAAAGTTGTTACAACAAAGCATACATCTACTGGTATGAATTTGTTGCCCTGTTCCTGTGCTACAAGTCGATATCAATTTTTTATATGTGGCCCAAATATTATGCCCGCAACGTCTGTCAACCTAAGGTGTGCGTGTTTACGATAACGTTAACAAAATGACACCTCCGCTAACGCTATTGGGTCTAATCGTTTTCTCCGTTTTTTCAAAAATACCGGCGAGTTTATCGGCTGGGCACAACTTTAGCGTTATTAGTTAGTTGCCCTGGCAGTTTGCTAACTTTCTGCCGCTATTTATAGGGGGTCGCATGTATAGTTTGTCCACAATTCATTAAACGGAAGTGACTTTCCAGACTGTCATAGATTTCCGGGAGTGTGCTAAATGCCGAAAGTTGTTACAACAAAGCATACATCTACTGGTATGAATTTGTTGCCCTGTTCCTGTGCTACAAGTCGATATCAATTTTTTATATGTGGCCCAAATATTATGCCCGCAACGTCTGTCAACCTAAGGTGTGCGTGTTTACGATAACGTTAACAAAATGACACCTCCGCTAACGCTATTGGGTCTAATCGTTTTCTCCGTTTTTTCAAAAATACCGGCGAGTTTATCGGCTGGGCACAACTTTAGCGTTATTAGTTAGTTGCCCTGGCAGTTTGCTAACTTTCTGCCGCTATTTATAGGGGGTCGCATGTATAGTTTGTCCACAATTCATTAAACGGAAGTGACTTTCCAGACTGTCATAGATTTCCGGGAGTGTGCTAAATGCCGAAAGTTGTTACAACAAAGCATACATCTACTGGTATGAATTTGTTGCCCTGTTCCTGTGCTACAAGTCGATATCAATTTTTTATATGTGGCCCAAATATTATGCCCGCAACGTCTGTCAACCTAAGGTGTGCGTGTTTACGATAACGTTAACAAAATGACACCTCCGCTAACGCTATTGGGTCTAATCGTTTTCTCCGTTTTTTCAAAAATACCGGCGAGTTTATCGGCTGGGCACAACTTTAGCGTTATTAGTTAGTTGCCCTGGCAGTTTGCTAACTTTCTGCCGCTATTTATAGGGGGTCGCATGTATAGTTTGTCCACAATTCATTAAACGGAAGTGACTTTCCAGACTGTCATAGATTTCCGGGAGTGTGCTAAATGCCGAAAGTTGTTACAACAAAGCATACATCTACTGGTATGAATTTGTTGCCCTGTTCCTGTGCTACAAGTCGATATCAATTTTTTATATGTGGCCCAAATATTATGCCCGCAACGTCTGTCAACCTAAGGTGTGCGTGTTTACGATAACGTTAACAAAATGACACCTCCGCTAACGCTATTGGGTCTAATCGTTTTCTCCGTTTTTTCAAAAATACCGGCGAGTTTATCGGCTGGGCACAACTTTAGCGTTATTAGTTAGTTGCCCTGGCAGTTTGCTAACTTTCTGCCGCTATTTATAGGGGGTCGCATGTATAGTTTGTCCACAATTCATTAAACGGAAGTGACTTTCCAGACTGTCATAGATTTCCGGGAGTGTGCTAAATGCCGAAAGTTGTTACAACAAAGCATACATCTACTGGTATGAATTTGTTGCCCTGTTCCTGTGCTACAAGTCGATATCAATTTTTTATATGTGGCCCAAATATTATGCCCGCAACGTCTGTCAACCTAAGGTGTGCGTGTTTACGATAACGTTAACAAAATGACACCTCCGCTAACGCTATTGGGTCTAATCGTTTTCTCCGTTTTTTCAAAAATACCGGCGAGTTTATCGGCTGGGCACAACTTTAGCGTTATTAGTTAGTTGCCCTGGCAGTTTGCTAACTTTCTGCCGCTATTTATAGGGGGTCGCATGTATAGTTTGTCCACAATTCATTAAACGGAAGTGACTTTCCAGACTGTCATAGATTTCCGGGAGTGTGCTAAATGCCGAAAGTTGTTACAACAAAGCATACATCTACTGGTATGAATTTGTTGCCCTGTTCCTGTGCTACAAGTCGATATCAATTTTTTATATGTGGCCCAAATATTATGCCCGCAACGTCTGTCAACCTAAGGTGTGCGTGTTTACGATAACGTTAACAAAATGACACCTCCGCTAACGCTATTGGGTCTAATCGTTTTCTCCGTTTTTTCAAAAATACCGGCGAGTTTATCGGCTGGGCACAACTTTAGCGTTATTAGTTAGTTGCCCTGGCAGTTTGCTAACTTTCTGCCGCTATTTATAGGGGGTCGCATGTATAGTTTGTCCACAATTCATTAAACGGAAGTGACTTTCCAGACTGTCATAGATTTCCGGGAGTGTGCTAAATGCCGAAAGTTGTTACAACAAAGCATACATCTACTGGTATGAATTTGTTGCCCTGTTCCTGTGCTACAAGTCGATATCAATTTTTTATATGTGGCCCAAATATTATGCCCGCAACGTCTGTCAACCTAAGGTGTGCGTGTTTACGATAACGTTAACAAAATGACACCTCCGCTAACGCTATTGGGTCTAATCGTTTTCTCCGTTTTTTCAAAAATACCGGCGAGTTTATCGGCTGGGCACAACTTTAGCGTTATTAGTTAGTTGCCCTGGCAGTTTGCTAACTTTCTGCCGCTATTTATAGGGGGTCGCATGTATAGTTTGTCCACAATTCATTAAACGGAAGTGACTTTCCAGACTGTCATAGATTTCCGGGAGTGTGCTAAATGCCGAAAGTTGTTACAACAAAGCATACATCTACTGGTATGAATTTGTTGCCCTGTTCCTGTGCTACAAGTCGATATCAATTTTTTATATGTGGCCCAAATATTATGCCCGCAACGTCTGTCAACCTAAGGTGTGCGTGTTTACGATAACGTTAACAAAATGACACCTCCGCTAACGCTATTGGGTCTAATCGTTTTCTCCGTTTTTTCAAAAATACCGGCGAGTTTATCGGCTGGGCACAACTTTAGCGTTATTAGTTAGTTGCCCTGGCAGTTTGCTAACTTTCTGCCGCTATTTATAGGGGGTCGCATGTATAGTTTGTCCACAATTCATTAAACGGAAGTGACTTTCCAGACTGTCATAGATTTCCGGGAGTGTGCTAAATGCCGAAAGTTGTTACAACAAAGCATACATCTACTGGTATGAATTTGTTGCCCTGTTCCTGTGCTACAAGTCGATATCAATTTTTTATATGTGGCCCAAATATTATGCCCGCAACGTCTGTCAACCTAAGGTGTGCGTGTTTACGATAACGTTAACAAAATGACACCTCCGCTAACGCTATTGGGTCTAATCGTTTTCTCCGTTTTTTCAAAAATACCGGCGAGTTTATCGGCTGGGCACAACTTTAGCGTTATTAGTTAGTTGCCCTGGCAGTTTGCTAACTTTCTGCCGCTATTTATAGGGGGTCGCATGTATAGTTTGTCCACAATTCATTAAACGGAAGTGACTTTCCAGACTGTCATAGATTTCCGGGAGTGTGCTAAATGCCGAAAGTTGTTACAACAAAGCATACATCTACTGGTATGAATTTGTTGCCCTGTTCCTGTGCTACAAGTCGATATCAATTTTTTATATGTGGCCCAAATATTATGCCCGCAACGTCTGTCAACCTAAGGTGTGCGTGTTTACGATAACGTTAACAAAATGACACCTCCGCTAACGCTATTGGGTCTAATCGTTTTCTCCGTTTTTTCAAAAATACCGGCGAGTTTATCGGCTGGGCACAACTTTAGCGTTATTAGTTAGTTGCCCTGGCAGTTTGCTAACTTTCTGCCGCTATTTATAGGGGGTCGCATGTATAGTTTGTCCACAATTCATTAAACGGAAGTGACTTTCCAGACTGTCATAGATTTCCGGGAGTGTGCTAAATGCCGAAAGTTGTTACAACAAAGCATACATCTACTGGTATGAATTTGTTGCCCTGTTCCTGTGCTACAAGTCGATATCAATTTTTTATATGTGGCCCAAATATTATGCCCGCAACGTCTGTCAACCTAAGGTGTGCGTGTTTACGATAACGTTAACAAAATGACACCTCCGCTAACGCTATTGGGTCTAATCGTTTTCTCCGTTTTTTCAAAAATACCGGCGAGTTTATCGGCTGGGCACAACTTTAGCGTTATTAGTTAGTTGCCCTGGCAGTTTGCTAACTTTCTGCCGCTATTTATAGGGGGTCGCATGTATAGTTTGTCCACAATTCATTAAACGGAAGTGACTTTCCAGACTGTCATAGATTTCCGGGAGTGTGCTAAATGCCGAAAGTTGTTACAACAAAGCATACATCTACTGGTATGAATTTGTTGCCCTGTTCCTGTGCTACAAGTCGATATCAATTTTTTATATGTGGCCCAAATATTATGCCCGCAACGTCTGTCAACCTAAGGTGTGCGTGTTTACGATAACGTTAACAAAATGACACCTCCGCTAACGCTATTGGGTCTAATCGTTTTCTCCGTTTTTTCAAAAATACCGGCGAGTTTATCGGCTGGGCACAACTTTAGCGTTATTAGTTAGTTGCCCTGGCAGTTTGCTAACTTTCTGCCGCTATTTATAGGGGGTCGCATGTATAGTTTGTCCACAATTCATTAAACGGAAGTGACTTTCCAGACTGTCATAGATTTCCGGGAGTGTGCTAAATGCCGAAAGTTGTTACAACAAAGCATACATCTACTGGTATGAATTTGTTGCCCTGTTCCTGTGCTACAAGTCGATATCAATTTTTTATATGTGGCCCAAATATTATGCCCGCAACGTCTGTCAACCTAAGGTGTGCGTGTTTACGATAACGTTAACAAAATGACACCTCCGCTAACGCTATTGGGTCTAATCGTTTTCTCCGTTTTTTCAAAAATACCGGCGAGTTTATCGGCTGGGCACAACTTTAGCGTTATTAGTTAGTTGCCCTGGCAGTTTGCTAACTTTCTGCCGCTATTTATAGGGGGTCGCATGTATAGTTTGTCCACAATTCATTAAACGGAAGTGACTTTCCAGACTGTCATAGATTTCCGGGAGTGTGCTAAATGCCGAAAGTTGTTACAACAAAGCATACATCTACTGGTATGAATTTGTTGCCCTGTTCCTGTGCTACAAGTCGATATCAATTTTTTATATGTGGCCCAAATATTATGCCCGCAACGTCTGTCAACCTAAGGTGTGCGTGTTTACGATAACGTTAACAAAATGACACCTCCGCTAACGCTATTGGGTCTAATCGTTTTCTCCGTTTTTTCAAAAATACCGGCGAGTTTATCGGCTGGGCACAACTTTAGCGTTATTAGTTAGTTGCCCTGGCAGTTTGCTAACTTTCTGCCGCTATTTATAGGGGGTCGCATGTATAGTTTGTCCACAATTCATTAAACGGAAGTGACTTTCCAGACTGTCATAGATTTCCGGGAGTGTGCTAAATGCCGAAAGTTGTTACAACAAAGCATACATCTACTGGTATGAATTTGTTGCCCTGTTCCTGTGCTACAAGTCGATATCAATTTTTTATATGTGGCCCAAATATTATGCCCGCAACGTCTGTCAACCTAAGGTGTGCGTGTTTACGATAACGTTAACAAAATGACACCTCCGCTAACGCTATTGGGTCTAATCGTTTTCTCCGTTTTTTCAAAAATACCGGCGAGTTTATCGGCTGGGCACAACTTTAGCGTTATTAGTTAGTTGCCCTGGCAGTTTGCTAACTTTCTGCCGCTATTTATAGGGGGTCGCATGTATAGTTTGTCCACAATTCATTAAACGGAAGTGACTTTCCAGACTGTCATAGATTTCCGGGAGTGTGCTAAATGCCGAAAGTTGTTACAACAAAGCATACATCTACTGGTATGAATTTGTTGCCCTGTTCCTGTGCTACAAGTCGATATCAATTTTTTATATGTGGCCCAAATATTATGCCCGCAACGTCTGTCAACCTAAGGTGTGCGTGTTTACGATAACGTTAACAAAATGACACCTCCGCTAACGCTATTGGGTCTAATCGTTTTCTCCGTTTTTTCAAAAATACCGGCGAGTTTATCGGCTGGGCACAACTTTAGCGTTATTAGTTAGTTGCCCTGGCAGTTTGCTAACTTTCTGCCGCTATTTATAGGGGGTCGCATGTATAGTTTGTCCACAATTCATTAAACGGAAGTGACTTTCCAGACTGTCATAGATTTCCGGGAGTGTGCTAAATGCCGAAAGTTGTTACAACAAAGCATACATCTACTGGTATGAATTTGTTGCCCTGTTCCTGTGCTACAAGTCGATATCAATTTTTTATATGTGGCCCAAATATTATGCCCGCAACGTCTGTCAACCTAAGGTGTGCGTGTTTACGATAACGTTAACAAAATGACACCTCCGCTAACGCTATTGGGTCTAATCGTTTTCTCCGTTTTTTCAAAAATACCGGCGAGTTTATCGGCTGGGCACAACTTTAGCGTTATTAGTTAGTTGCCCTGGCAGTTTGCTAACTTTCTGCCGCTATTTATAGGGGGTCGCATGTATAGTTTGTCCACAATTCATTAAACGGAAGTGACTTTCCAGACTGTCATAGATTTCCGGGAGTGTGCTAAATGCCGAAAGTTGTTACAACAAAGCATACATCTACTGGTATGAATTTGTTGCCCTGTTCCTGTGCTACAAGTCGATATCAATTTTTTATATGTGGCCCAAATATTATGCCCGCAACGTCTGTCAACCTAAGGTGTGCGTGTTTACGATAACGTTAACAAAATGACACCTCCGCTAACGCTATTGGGTCTAATCGTTTTCTCCGTTTTTTCAAAAATACCGGCGAGTTTATCGGCTGGGCACAACTTTAGCGTTATTAGTTAGTTGCCCTGGCAGTTTGCTAACTTTCTGCCGCTATTTATAGGGGGTCGCATGTATAGTTTGTCCACAATTCATTAAACGGAAGTGACTTTCCAGACTGTCATAGATTTCCGGGAGTGTGCTAAATGCCGAAAGTTGTTACAACAAAGCATACATCTACTGGTATGAATTTGTTGCCCTGTTCCTGTGCTACAAGTCGATATCAATTTTTTATATGTGGCCCAAATATTATGCCCGCAACGTCTGTCAACCTAAGGTGTGCGTGTTTACGATAACGTTAACAAAATGACACCTCCGCTAACGCTATTGGGTCTAATCGTTTTCTCCGTTTTTTCAAAAATACCGGCGAGTTTATCGGCTGGGCACAACTTTAGCGTTATTAGTTAGTTGCCCTGGCAGTTTGCTAACTTTCTGCCGCTATTTATAGGGGGTCGCATGTATAGTTTGTCCACAATTCATTAAACGGAAGTGACTTTCCAGACTGTCATAGATTTCCGGGAGTGTGCTAAATGCCGAAAGTTGTTACAACAAAGCATACATCTACTGGTATGAATTTGTTGCCCTGTTCCTGTGCTACAAGTCGATATCAATTTTTTATATGTGGCCCAAATATTATGCCCGCAACGTCTGTCAACCTAAGGTGTGCGTGTTTACGATAACGTTAACAAAATGACACCTCCGCTAACGCTATTGGGTCTAATCGTTTTCTCCGTTTTTTCAAAAATACCGGCGAGTTTATCGGCTGGGCACAACTTTAGCGTTATTAGTTAGTTGCCCTGGCAGTTTGCTAACTTTCTGCCGCTATTTATAGGGGGTCGCATGTATAGTTTGTCCACAATTCATTAAACGGAAGTGACTTTCCAGACTGTCATAGATTTCCGGGAGTGTGCTAAATGCCGAAAGTTGTTACAACAAAGCATACATCTACTGGTATGAATTTGTTGCCCTGTTCCTGTGCTACAAGTCGATATCAATTTTTTATATGTGGCCCAAATATTATGCCCGCAACGTCTGTCAACCTAAGGTGTGCGTGTTTACGATAACGTTAACAAAATGACACCTCCGCTAACGCTATTGGGTCTAATCGTTTTCTCCGTTTTTTCAAAAATACCGGCGAGTTTATCGGCTGGGCACAACTTTAGCGTTATTAGTTAGTTGCCCTGGCAGTTTGCTAACTTTCTGCCGCTATTTATAGGGGGTCGCATGTATAGTTTGTCCACAATTCATTAAACGGAAGTGACTTTCCAGACTGTCATAGATTTCCGGGAGTGTGCTAAATGCCGAAAGTTGTTACAACAAAGCATACATCTACTGGTATGAATTTGTTGCCCTGTTCCTGTGCTACAAGTCGATATCAATTTTTTATATGTGGCCCAAATATTATGCCCGCAACGTCTGTCAACCTAAGGTGTGCGTGTTTACGATAACGTTAACAAAATGACACCTCCGCTAACGCTATTGGGTCTAATCGTTTTCCTCCGTTTTTTCAAAAATACCGGCGAGTTTATCGGCTGGGCACAACTTTAGCGTTATTAGTTAGTTGCCCTGGCAGTTTGCTAACTTTCTGCCGCTATTTATAGGGGGTCGCATGTATAGTTTGTCCACAATTCATTAAACGGAAGTGACTTTCCAGACTGTCATAGATTTCCGGGAGTGTGCTAAATGCCGAAAGTTGTTACAACAAAGCATACATCTACTGGTATGAATTTGTTGCCCTGTTCCTGTGCTACAAGTCGATATCAATTTTTTATATGTGGCCCAAATATTATGCCCGCAACGTCTGTCAACCTAAGGTGTGCGTGTTTACGATAACGTTAACAAAATGACACCTCCGCTAACGCTATTGGGTCTAATCGTTTTCTCCGTTTTTTCAAAAATACCGGCGAGTTTATCGGCTGGGCACAACTTTAGCGTTATTAGTTAGTTGCCCTGGCAGTTTGCTAACTTTCTGCCGCTATTTATAGGGGGTCGCATGTATAGTTTGTCCACAATTCATTAAACGGAAGTGACTTTCCAGACTGTCATAGATTTCCGGGAGTGTGCTAAATGCCGAAAGTTGTTACAACAAAGCATACATCTACTGGTATGAATTTGTTGCCCTGTTCCTGTGCTACAAGTCGATATCAATTTTTTATATGTGGCCCAAATATTATGCCCGCAACGTCTGTCAACCTAAGGTGTGCGTGTTTACGATAACGTTAACAAAATGACACCTCCGCTAACGCTATTGGGTCTAATCGTTTTCTCCGTTTTTTCAAAAATACCGGCGAGTTTATCGGCTGGGCACAACTTTAGCGTTATTAGTTAGTTGCCCTGGCAGTTTGCTAACTTTCTGCCGCTATTTATAGGGGGTCGCATGTATAGTTTGTCCACAATTCATTAAACGGAAGTGACTTTCCAGACTGTCATAGATTTCCGGAGTGTGCTAAATGCCGAAAGTTGTTACAACAAAGCATACATCTACTGGTATGAATTTGTTGCCCTGTTCCTGTGCTACAAGTCGATATCAATTTTTTATATGTGGCCCAAATATTATGCCCGCAACGTCTGTCAACCTAAGGTGTGCGTGTTTACGATAACGTTAACAAAATGACACCTCCGCTAACGCTATTGGGTCTAATCGTTTTCTCCGTTTTTTCAAAAATACCGGCGAGTTTATCGGCTGGGCACAACTTTAGCGTTATTAGTTAGTTGCCCTGGCAGTTTGCTAACTTTCTGCCGCTATTTATAGGGGGTCGCATGTATAGTTTGTCCACAATTCATTAAACGGAAGTGACTTTCCAGACTGTCATAGATTTCCGGGAGTGTGCTAAATGCCGAAAGTTGTTACAACAAAGCATACATCTACTGGTATGAATTTGTTGCCCTGTTCCTGTGCTACAAGTCGATATCAATTTTTTATATGTGGCCCAAATATTATGCCCGCAACGTCTGTCAACCTAAGGTGTGCGTGTTTACGATAACGTTAACAAAATGACACCTCCGCTAACGCTATTGGGTCTAATCGTTTTCTCCGTTTTTTCAAAAATACCGGCGAGTTTATCGGCTGGGCACAACTTTAGCGTTATTAGTTAGTTGCCCTGGCAGTTTGCTAACTTTCTGCCGCTATTTATAGGGGGTCGCATGTATAGTTTGTCCACAATTCATTAAACGGAAGTGACTTTCCAGACTGTCATAGATTTCCGGGAGTGTGCTAAATGCCGAAAGTTGTTACAACAAAGCATACATCTACTGGTATGAATTTGTTGCCCTGTTCCTGTGCTACAAGTCGATATCAATTTTTTATATGTGGCCCAAATATTATGCCCGCAACGTCTGTCAACCTAAGGTGTGCGTGTTTACGATAACGTTAACAAAATGACACCTCCGCTAACGCTATTGGGTCTAATCGTTTTCTCCGTTTTTTCAAAAATACCGGCGAGTTTATCGGCTGGGCACAACTTTAGCGTTATTAGTTAGTTGCCCTGGCAGTTTGCTAACTTTCTGCCGCTATTTATAGGGGGTCGCATGTATAGTTTGTCCACAATTCATTAAACGGAAGTGACTTTCCAGACTGTCATAGATTTCCGGGAGTGTGCTAAATGCCGAAAGTTGTTACAACAAAGCATACATCTACTGGTATGAATTTGTTGCCCTGTTCCTGTGCTACAAGTCGATATCAATTTTTTATATGTGGCCCAAATATTATGCCCGCAACGTCTGTCAACCTAAGGTGTGCGTGTTTACGATAACGTTAACAAAATGACACCTCCGCTAACGCTATTGGGTCTAATCGTTTTCTCCGTTTTTTCAAAAATACCGGCGAGTTTATCGGCTGGGCACAACTTTAGCGTTATTAGTTAGTTGCCCTGGCAGTTTGCTAACTTTCTGCCGCTATTTATAGGGGGTCGCATGTATAGTTTGTCCACAATTCATTAAACGGAAGTGACTTTCCAGACTGTCATAGATTTCCGGGAGTGTGCTAAATGCCGAAAGTTGTTACAACAAAGCATACATCTACTGGTATGAATTTGTTGCCCTGTTCCTGTGCTACAAGTCGATATCAATTTTTTATATGTGGCCCAAATATTATGCCCGCAACGTCTGTCAACCTAAGGTGTGCGTGTTTACGATAACGTTAACAAAATGACACCTCCGCTAACGCTATTGGGTCTAATCGTTTTCTCCGTTTTTCAAAAATACCGGCGAGTTTATCGGCTGGGCACAACTTTAGCGTTATTAGTTAGTTGCCCTGGCAGTTTGCTAACTTTCTGCCGCTATTTATAGGGGGTCGCATGTATAGTTTGTCCACAATTCATTAAACGGAAGTGACTTTCCAGACTGTCATAGATTTCCGGGAGTGTGCTAAATGCCGAAAGTTGTTACAACAAAGCATACATCTACTGGTATGAATTTGTTGCCCTGTTCCTGTGCTACAAGTCGATATCAATTTTTTATATGTGGCCCAAATATTATGCCCGCAACGTCTGTCAACCCTAAGGTGTGCGTGTTTACGATAACGTTAACAAAATGACACCTCCGCTAACGCTATGGGGTCTAATCGTTTTCTCCGTTTTTTCAAAAATACCGGCGAGTTTATCGGCTGGGCACAACTTTAGCGTTATTAGTTAGTTGCCCTGGCAGTTTGCTAACTTTCTGCCGCTATTTATAGGGGGTCGCATGTATAGTTTGTCCACAATTCATTAAACGGAAGTGACTTTCCAGACTGTCATAGATTTCCGGGAGTGTGCTAAATGCCGAAAGTTGTTACAACAAAGCATACATCTACTGGTATGAATTTGTTGCCCTGTTCCTGTG
>NW_027468172.1:0-35608 GCF_965363235.1 Mytilus galloprovincialis
AAATGCCGAAAGTTGTTACAACAAAGCATACATCTACTGGTATGAATTTGTTGCCCTGTTCCTGTGCTACAAGTCGATATCAATTTTTTATATGTGGCCCAAATATTATGGCCGCAACGTCTGTCAACCTAAGGTGTGCGTGTTTACGATTACGTTAACAAAATGACACCTCCGCTAACGTTATTGGGTCTAATCGTTTTCTCCGTTTTTTCAAAAATACCGGCGAGTTTATCGGCTGAGCACAACTTTAGTGTTATTAGTTAGTTGCCCTGGCAGTTTGCTAACTTTCTGCAGCTATTTATAGGGGGTCGCATGTATAGTTTGTCCACAATTCATGAAACGGAAGTGACTTTCCAGACTGTCATAGATTTGCGGGAGTGTGCTAAATGCCGAAAGTTGTTACAACAAAGCATACATCTACTGGTATGAATTTGTTGCCCTGTTCCTGTGCTACAAGTCGATATCAATTTTTTATATGTGGCCCAAATATTATGGCCGCAACGTCTGTCAACCTAAGGTGTGCGTGTTTACGATTACGTTAACAAAATGACACCTCCGCTAACGTTATTGGGTCTAATCGTTTTCTCCGTTTTTTCAAAAATACCGGCGAGTTTATCGGCTGAGCACAACTTTAGTGTTATTAGTTAGTTGCCCTGGCAGTTTGCTAACTTTCTGCAGCTATTTATAGGGGGTCGCATGTATAGTTTGTCCACAATTCATGAAACGGAAGTGACTTTCCAGACTGTCATAGATTGCATCTAAATGCCGAAAGTTGTTACAACAAAGCATACATCTACTGGTATGAATTTGTTGCCCTGTTCCTGTGCTACAAGTCGATATCAATTTTTTATATGTGGCCCAAATATTATGGCCGCAACGTCTGTCAACCTAAGGTGTGCGTGTTTACGATTACGTTAACAAAATGACACCTCCGCTAACGTTATTGGGTCTAATCGTTTCTCCGTTTTTCAAAAATACCGGCGAGTTTATCGGCTGAGCACAACTTTAGTGTTATTAGTTGCAGGATTACCAAGATTTGCGGGAGTGTGCTAAATTGTTACAACAAAGCATACATCTACTTGCTACAAGTTTCCAAATATTATGGCCGCCGTGTTTACGATTACGTTAACAAAATGACACCTCCGCTAACGTTATTGGGTCTAATCGTTTTCTCCGTTTTCAAAATACCGGCGAGTTTATCGGCTGAGCACAACTTTAGTGTTATTAGTTGTTGCCCTGGCAGTTTGCTAACTTTCTGCAGCTATTTATAGGGGGTCGCATGTATAGTTTTGTCCACAATTCATGAAACGGAAGTGACTTTCCAGACTGTCATAGATTTGCGGGAGTGTGCTAAATGCCGAAAGTTGTTACAACAAAGCATACATCTACTGGTATGAATTTGTTGCCCTGTTCCTGTGCTACAAGTCGATATCAATTTTTTATATGTGGCCCAAATATTATGGCCGCAACGTCTGTCAACCTAAGGTGTGCGTGTTTACGATTACGTTAACAAAATGACACCTCCGCTAACGTTATTGGGTCTAATCGTTTTCTCCGTTTTTTCAAAAATACCGGCGAGTTTATCGGCTGAGCACAACTTTAGTGTTATTAGTTAGTTGCCCTGGCAGTTTGCTAACTTTCTGCAGCTATTTATAGGGGGTCGCATGTATAGTTTGTCCACAATTCATGAAACGGAAGTGACTTTCCAGACTGTCATAGATTTGCGGGAGTGTGCTAAATGCCGAAAGTTGTTACAACAAAGCATACATCTACTGGTATGAATTTGTTGCCCTGTTCCTGTGCTACAAGTCGATATCAATTTTTTATATGTGGCCCAAATATTATGGCCGCAACGTCTGTCAACCTAAGGTGTGCGTGTTTACGATTACGTTAACAAAATGACACCTCCGCTAACGTTATTGGGTCTAATCGTTTTCTCCGTTTTTTCAAAAATACCGGCGAGTTTATCGGCTGAGCACAACTTTAGTGTTATTAGTTAGTTGCCCTGGCAGTTTGCTAACTTTCTGCAGCTATTTATAGGGGGTCGCATGTATAGTTTGTCCACAATTCATGAAACGGAAGTGACTTTCCAGACTGTCATAGATTTGCGGGAGTGTGCTAAATGCCGAAAGTTGTTACAACAAAGCATACATCTACTGGTATGAATTTGTTGCCCTGTTCCTGTGCTACAAGTCGATATCAATTTTTTATATGTGGCCCAAATATTATGGCCGCAACGTCTGTCAACCTAAGGTGTGCGTGTTTACGATTACGTTAACAAAATGACACCTCCGCTAACGTTATTGGGTCTAATCGTTTTCTCCGTTTTTTCAAAAATACCGGCGAGTTTATCGGCTGAGCACAACTTTAGTGTTATTAGTTAGTTGCCCTGGCAGTTTGCTAACTTTCTGCAGCTATTTATAGGGGGTCGCATGTATAGTTTGTCCACAATTCATGAAACGGAAGTGACTTTCCAGACTGTCATAGATTTGCGGGAGTGTGCTAAATGCCGAAAGTTGTTACAACAAAGCATACATCTACTGGTATGAATTTGTTGCCCTGTTCCTGTGCTACAAGTCGATATCAATTTTTTATATGTGGCCCAAATATTATGGCCGCAACGTCTGTCAACCTAAGGTGTGCGTGTTTACGATTACGTTAACAAAATGACACCTCCGCTAACGTTATTGGGTCTAATCGTTTTCTCCGTTTTTTCAAAAATACCGGCGAGTTTATCGGCTGAGCACAACTTTAGTGTTATTAGTTAGTTGCCCTGGCAGTTTGCTAACTTTCTGCAGCTATTTATAGGGGGTCGCATGTATAGTTTGTCCACAATTCATGAAACGGAAGTGACTTTCCAGACTGTCATAGATTTGCGGGAGTGTGCTAAATGCCGAAAGTTGTTACAACAAAGCATACATCTACTGGTATGAATTTGTTGCCCTGTTCCTGTGCTACAAGTCGATATCAATTTTTTATATGTGGCCCAAATATTATGGCCGCAACGTCTGTCAACCTAAGGTGTGCGTGTTTACGATTACGTTAACAAAATGACACCTCCGCTAACGTTATTGGGTCTAATCGTTTTCTCCGTTTTTTCAAAAATACCGGCGAGTTTATCGGCTGAGCACAACTTTAGTGTTATTAGTTAGTTGCCCTGGCAGTTTGCTAACTTTCTGCAGCTATTTATAGGGGGTCGCATGTATAGTTTGTCCACAATTCATGAAACGGAAGTGACTTTCCAGACTGTCATAGATTTGCGGGAGTGTGCTAAATGCCGAAAGTTGTTACAACAAAGCATACATCTACTGGTATGAATTTGTTGCCCTGTTCCTGTGCTACAAGTCGATATCAATTTTTTATATGTGGCCCAAATATTATGGCCGCAACGTCTGTCAACCTAAGGTGTGCGTGTTTACGATTACGTTAACAAAATGACACCTCCGCTAACGTTATTGGGTCTAATCGTTTTCTCCGTTTTTTCAAAAATACCGGCGAGTTTATCGGCTGAGCACAACTTTAGTGTTATTAGTTAGTTGCCCTGGCAGTTTGCTAACTTTCTGCAGCTATTTATAGGGGGTCGCATGTATAGTTTGTCCACAATTCATGAAACGGAAGTGACTTTCCAGACTGTCATAGATTTGCGGGAGTGTGCTAAATGCCGAAAGTTGTTACAACAAAGCATACATCTACTGGTATGAATTTGTTGCCCTGTTCCTGTGCTACAAGTCGATATCAATTTTTTATATGTGGCCCAAATATTATGGCCGCAACGTCTGTCAACCTAAGGTGTGCGTGTTTACGATTACGTTAACAAAATGACACCTCCGCTAACGTTATTGGGTCTAATCGTTTTCTCCGTTTTTTCAAAAATACCGGCGAGTTTATCGGCTGAGCACAACTTTAGTGTTATTAGTTAGTTGCCCTGGCAGTTTGCTAACTTTCTGCAGCTATTTATAGGGGGTCGCATGTATAGTTTGTCCACAATTCATGAAACGGAAGTGACTTTCCAGACTGTCATAGATTTGCGGGAGTGTGCTAAATGCCGAAAGTTGTTACAACAAAGCATACATCTACTGGTATGAATTTGTTGCCCTGTTCCTGTGCTACAAGTCGATATCAATTTTTTATATGTGGCCCAAATATTATGGCCGCAACGTCTGTCAACCTAAGGTGTGCGTGTTTACGATTACGTTAACAAAATGACACCTCCGCTAACGTTATTGGGTCTAATCGTTTTCTCCGTTTTTTCAAAAATACCGGCGAGTTTATCGGCTGAGCACAACTTTAGTGTTATTAGTTAGTTGCCCTGGCAGTTTGCTAACTTTCTGCAGCTATTTATAGGGGGTCGCATGTATAGTTTGTCCACAATTCATGAAACGGAAGTGACTTTCCAGACTGTCATAGATTTGCGGGAGTGTGCTAAATGCCGAAAGTTGTTACAACAAAGCATACATCTACTGGTATGAATTTGTTGCCCTGTTCCTGTGCTACAAGTCGATATCAATTTTTTATATGTGGCCCAAATATTATGGCCGCAACGTCTGTCAACCTAAGGTGTGCGTGTTTACGATTACGTTAACAAAATGACACCTCCGCTAACGTTATTGGGTCTAATCGTTTTCTCCGTTTTTTCAAAAATACCGGCGAGTTTATCGGCTGAGCACAACTTTAGTGTTATTAGTTAGTTGCCCTGGCAGTTTGCTAACTTTCTGCAGCTATTTATAGGGGGTCGCATGTATAGTTTGTCCACAATTCATGAAACGGAAGTGACTTTCCAGACTGTCATAGATTTGCGGGAGTGTGCTAAATGCCGAAAGTTGTTACAACAAAGCATACATCTACTGGTATGAATTTGTTGCCCTGTTCCTGTGCTACAAGTCGATATCAATTTTTTATATGTGGCCCAAATATTATGGCCGCAACGTCTGTCAACCTAAGGTGTGCGTGTTTACGATTACGTTAACAAAATGACACCTCCGCTAACGTTATTGGGTCTAATCGTTTTCTCCGTTTTTTCAAAAATACCGGCGAGTTTATCGGCTGAGCACAACTTTAGTGTTATTAGTTAGTTGCCTGGCAGTTTGCTAACTTTCTGCAGCTATTTATAGGGGGTCGCATGTATAGTTTGTCCACAATTCATGAAACGGAAGTGACTTTCCAGACTGTCATAGATTTGCGGGAGTGTGCTAAATGCCGAAAGTTGTTACAACAAAGCATACATCTACTGGTATGAATTTGTTGCCCTGTTCCTGTGCTACAAGTCGATATCAATTTTTTATATGTGGCCCAAATATTATGGCCGCAACGTCTGTCAACCTAAGGTGTGCGTGTTTACGATTACGTTAACAAAATGACACCTCCGCTAACGTTATTGGGTCTAATCGTTTTCTCCGTTTTTTCAAAAATACCGGCGAGTTTATCGGCTGAGCACAACTTTAGTGTTATTAGTTAGTTGCCCTGGCAGTTTGCTAACTTTCTGCAGCTATTTATAGGGGGTCGCATGTATAGTTTGTCCACAATTCATGAAACGGAAGTGACTTTCCAGACTGTCATAGATTTGCGGGAGTGTGCTAAATGCCGAAAGTTGTTACAACAAAGCATACATCTACTGGTATGAATTTGTTGCCCTGTTCCTGTGCTACAAGTCGATATCAATTTTTTATATGTGGCCCAAATATTATGGCCGCAACGTCTGTCAACCTAAGGTGTGCGTGTTTACGATTACGTTAACAAAATGACACCTCCGCTAACGTTATTGGGTCTAATCGTTTTCTCCGTTTTTTCAAAAATACCGGCGAGTTTATCGGCTGAGCACAACTTTAGTGTTATTAGTTAGTTGCCCTGGCAGTTTGCTAACTTTCTGCAGCTATTTATAGGGGGTCGCATGTATAGTTTGTCCACAATTCATGAAACGGAAGTGACTTTCCAGACTGTCATAGATTTGCGGGAGTGTGCTAAATGCCGAAAGTTGTTACAACAAAGCATACATCTACTGGTATGAATTTGTTGCCCTGTTCCTGTGCTACAAGTCGATATCAATTTTTTATATGTGGCCCAAATATTATGGCCGCAACGTCTGTCAACCTAAGGTGTGCGTGTTTACGATTACGTTAACAAAATGACACCTCCGCTAACGTTATTGGGTCTAATCGTTTTCTCCGTTTTTTCAAAAATACCGGCGAGTTTATCGGCTGAGCACAACTTTAGTGTTATTAGTTAGTTGCCCTGGCAGTTTGCTAACTTTCTGCAGCTATTTATAGGGGGTCGCATGTATAGTTTGTCCACAATTCATGAAACGGAAGTGACTTTCCAGACTGTCATAGATTTGCGGGAGTGTGCTAAATGCCGAAAGTTGTTACAACAAAGCATACATCTACTGGTATGAATTTGTTGCCCTGTTCCTGTGCTACAAGTCGATATCAATTTTTTATATGTGGCCCAAATATTATGGCCGCAACGTCTGTCAACCTAAGGTGTGCGTGTTTACGATTACGTTAACAAAATGACACCTCCGCTAACGTTATTGGGTCTAATCGTTTTCTCCGTTTTTTCAAAAATACCGGCGAGTTTATCGGCTGAGCACAACTTTAGTGTTATTAGTTAGTTGCCCTGGCAGTTTGCTAACTTTCTGCAGCTATTTATAGGGGGTCGCATGTATAGTTTGTCCACAATTCATGAAACGGAAGTGACTTTCCAGACTGTCATAGATTTGCGGGAGTGTGCTAAATGCCGAAAGTTGTTACAACAAAGCATACATCTACTGGTATGAATTTGTTGCCCTGTTCCTGTGCTACAAGTCGATATCAATTTTTTATATGTGGCCCAAATATTATGGCCGCAACGTCTGTCAACCTAAGGGTGCGTGTTTACGATTACGTTAACAAAATGACACCTCCGCTAACGTTATTGGGTCTAATCGTTTTCTCCGTTTTTTCAAAAATACCGGCGAGTTTATCGGCTGAGCACAACTTTAGTGTTATTAGTTAGTTGCCCTGGCAGTTTGCTAACTTTCTGCAGCTATTTATAGGGGGTCGCATGTATAGTTTGTCCACAATTCATGAAACGGAAGTGACTTTCCAGACTGTCATAGATTTGCGGGAGTGTGCTAAATGCCGAAAGTTGTTACAACAAAGCATACATCTACTGGTATGAATTTGTTGCCCTGTTCCTGTGCTACAAGTCGATATCAATTTTTTATATGTGGCCCAAATATTATGGCCGCAACGTCTGTCAACCTAAGGTGTGCGTGTTTACGATTACGTTAACAAAATGACACCTCCGCTAACGTTATTGGGTCTAATCGTTTTCTCCGTTTTTTCAAAAATACCGGCGAGTTTATCGGCTGAGCACAACTTTAGTGTTATTAGTTAGTTGCCCTGGCAGTTTGCTAACTTTCTGCAGCTATTTATAGGGGGTCGCATGTATAGTTTGTCCACAATTCATGAAACGGAAGTGACTTTCCAGACTGTCATAGATTTGCGGGAGTGTGCTAAATGCCGAAAGTTGTTACAACAAAGCATACATCTACTGGTATGAATTTGTTGCCCTGTTCCTGTGCTACAAGTCGATATCAATTTTTTATATGTGGCCCAAATATTATGGCCGCAACGTCTGTCAACCTAAGGTGTGCGTGTTTACGATTACGTTAACAAAATGACACCTCCGCTAACGTTATTGGGTCTAATCGTTTTCTCCGTTTTTTCAAAAATACCGGCGAGTTTATCGGCTGAGCACAACTTTAGTGTTATTAGTTAGTTGCCCTGGCAGTTTGCTAACTTTCTGCAGCTATTTATAGGGGGTCGCATGTATAGTTTGTCCACAATTCATGAAACGGAAGTGACTTTCCAGACTGTCATAGATTTGCGGGAGTGTGCTAAATGCCGAAAGTTGTTACAACAAAGCATACATCTACTGGTATGAATTTGTTGCCCTGTTCCTGTGCTACAAGTCGATATCAATTTTTTATATGTGGCCCAAATATTATGGCCGCAACGTCTGTCAACCTAAGGTGTGCGTGTTTACGATTACGTTAACAAAATGACACCTCCGCTAACGTTATTGGGTCTAATCGTTTTCTCCGTTTTTTCAAAAATACCGGCGAGTTTATCGGCTGAGCACAACTTTAGTGTTATTAGTTAGTTGCCCTGGCAGTTTGCTAACTTTCTGCAGCTATTTATAGGGGGTCGCATGTATAGTTTGTCCACAATTCATGAAACGGAAGTGACTTTCCAGACTGTCATAGATTTGCGGGAGTGTGCTAAATGCCGAAAGTTGTTACAACAAAGCATACATCTACTGGTATGAATTTGTTGCCCTGTTCCTGTGCTACAAGTCGATATCAATTTTTTATATGTGGCCCAAATATTATGGCCGCAACGTCTGTCAACCTAAGGTGTGCGTGTTTACGATTACGTTAACAAAATGACACCTCCGCTAACGTTATTGGGTCTAATCGTTTTCTCCGTTTTTTCAAAAATACCGGCGAGTTTATCGGCTGAGCACAACTTTAGTGTTATTAGTTAGTTGCCCTGGCAGTTTGCTAACTTTCTGCAGCTATTTATAGGGGGTCGCATGTATAGTTTGTCCACAATTCATGAAACGGAAGTGACTTTCCAGACTGTCATAGATTTGCGGGAGTGTGCTAAATGCCGAAAGTTGTTACAACAAAGCATACATCTACTGGTATGAATTTGTTGCCCTGTTCCTGTGCTACAAGTCGATATCAATTTTTTATATGTGGCCCAAATATTATGGCCGCAACGTCTGTCAACCTAAGGTGTGCGTGTTTACGATTACGTTAACAAAATGACACCTCCGCTAACGTTATTGGGTCTAATCGTTTTCTCCGTTTTTTCAAAAATACCGGCGAGTTTATCGGCTGAGCACAACTTTAGTGTTATTAGTTAGTTGCCCTGGCAGTTTGCTAACTTTCTGCAGCTATTTATAGGGGGTCGCATGTATAGTTTGTCCACAATTCATGAAACGGAAGTGACTTTCCAGACTGTCATAGATTTGCGGGAGTGTGCTAAATGCCGAAAGTTGTTACAACAAAGCATACATCTACTGGTATGAATTTGTTGCCCTGTTCCTGTGCTACAAGTCGATATCAATTTTTTATATGTGGCCCAAATATTATGGCCGCAACGTCTGTCAACCTAAGGTGTGCGTGTTTACGATTACGTTAACAAAATGACACCTCCGCTAACGTTATTGGGTCTAATCGTTTTCTCCGTTTTTTCAAAAATACCGGCGAGTTTATCGGCTGAGCACAACTTTAGTGTTATTAGTTAGTTGCCCTGGCAGTTTGCTAACTTTCTGCAGCTATTTATAGGGGGTCGCATGTATAGTTTGTCCACAATTCATGAAACGGAAGTGACTTTCCAGACTGTCATAGATTTGCGGGAGTGTGCTAAATGCCGAAAGTTGTTACAACAAAGCATACATCTACTGGTATGAATTTGTTGCCCTGTTCCTGTGCTACAAGTCGATATCAATTTTTTATATGTGGCCCAAATATTATGGCCGCAACGTCTGTCAACCTAAGGTGTGCGTGTTTACGATTACGTTAACAAAATGACACCTCCGCTAACGTTATTGGGTCTAATCGTTTTCTCCGTTTTTTCAAAAATACCGGCGAGTTTATCGGCTGAGCACAACTTTAGTGTTATTAGTTAGTTGCCCTGGCAGTTTGCTAACTTTCTGCAGCTATTTATAGGGGGTCGCATGTATAGTTTGTCCACAATTCATGAAACGGAAGTGACTTTCCAGACTGTCATAGATTTGCGGGAGTGTGCTAAATGCCGAAAGTTGTTACAACAAAGCATACATCTACTGGTATGAATTTGTTGCCCTGTTCCTGTGCTACAAGTCGATATCAATTTTTTATATGTGGCCCAAATATTATGGCCGCAACGTCTGTCAACCTAAGGTGTGCGTGTTTACGATTACGTTAACAAAATGACACCTCCGCTAACGTTATTGGGTCTAATCGTTTTCTCCGTTTTTTCAAAAATACCGGCGAGTTTATCGGCTGAGCACAACTTTAGTGTTATTAGTTAGTTGCCCTGGCAGTTTGCTAACTTTCTGCAGCTATTTATAGGGGGTCGCATGTATAGTTTGTCCACAATTCATGAAACGGAAGTGACTTTCCAGACTGTCATAGATTTGCGGGAGTGTGCTAAATGCCGAAAGTTGTTACAACAAAGCATACATCTACTGGTATGAATTTGTTGCCCTGTTCCTGTGCTACAAGTCGATATCAATTTTTTATATGTGGCCCAAATATTATGGCCGCAACGTCTGTCAACCTAAGGTGTGCGTGTTTACGATTACGTTAACAAAATGACACCTCCGCTAACGTTATTGGGTCTAATCGTTTTCTCCGTTTTTTCAAAAATACCGGCGAGTTTATCGGCTGAGCACAACTTTAGTGTTATTAGTTAGTTGCCCTGGCAGTTTGCTAACTTTCTGCAGCTATTTATAGGGGGTCGCATGTATAGTTTGTCCACAATTCATGAAACGGAAGTGACTTTCCAGACTGTCATAGATTTGCGGGAGTGTGCTAAATGCCGAAAGTTGTTACAACAAAGCATACATCTACTGGTATGAATTTGTTGCCCTGTTCCTGTGCTACAAGTCGATATCAATTTTTTATATGTGGCCCAAATATTATGGCCGCAACGTCTGTCAACCTAAGGTGTGCGTGTTTACGATTACGTTAACAAAATGACACCTCCGCTAACGTTATTGGGTCTAATCGTTTTCTCCGTTTTTTCAAAAATACCGGCGAGTTTATCGGCTGAGCACAACTTTAGTGTTATTAGTTAGTTGCCCTGGCAGTTTGCTAACTTTCTGCAGCTATTTATAGGGGGTCGCATGTATAGTTTGTCCACAATTCATGAAACGGAAGTGACTTTCCAGACTGTCATAGATTTGCGGGAGTGTGCTAAATGCCGAAAGTTGTTACAACAAAGCATACATCTACTGGTATGAATTTGTTGCCCTGTTCCTGTGCTACAAGTCGATATCAATTTTTTATATGTGGCCCAAATATTATGGCCGCAACGTCTGTCAACCTAAGGTGTGCGTGTTTACGATTACGTTAACAAAATGACACCTCCGCTAACGTTATTGGGTCTAATCGTTTTCTCCGTTTTTTCAAAAATACCGGCGAGTTTATCGGCTGAGCACAACTTTAGTGTTATTAGTTAGTTGCCCTGGCAGTTTGCTAACTTTCTGCAGCTATTTATAGGGGGTCGCATGTATAGTTTGTCCACAATTCATGAAACGGAAGTGACTTTCCAGACTGTCATAGATTTGCGGGAGTGTGCTAAATGCCGAAAGTTGTTACAACAAAGCATACATCTACTGGTATGAATTTGTTGCCCTGTTCCTGTGCTACAAGTCGATATCAATTTTTTATATGTGGCCCAAATATTATGGCCGCAACGTCTGTCAACCTAAGGTGTGCGTGTTTACGATTACGTTAACAAAATGACACCTCCGCTAACGTTATTGGGTCTAATCGTTTTCTCCGTTTTTTCAAAAATACCGGCGAGTTTATCGGCTGAGCACAACTTTAGTGTTATTAGTTAGTTGCCCTGGCAGTTTGCTAACTTTCTGCAGCTATTTATAGGGGGTCGCATGTATAGTTTGTCCACAATTCATGAAACGGAAGTGACTTTCCAGACTGTCATAGATTTGCGGGAGTGTGCTAAATGCCGAAAGTTGTTACAACAAAGCATACATCTACTGGTATGAATTTGTTGCCCTGTTCCTGTGCTACAAGTCGATATCAATTTTTTATATGTGGCCCAAATATTATGGCCGCAACGTCTGTCAACCTAAGGTGTGCGTGTTTACGATTACGTTAACAAAATGACACCTCCGCTAACGTTATTGGGTCTAATCGTTTTCTCCGTTTTTTCAAAAATACCGGCGAGTTTATCGGCTGAGCACAACTTTAGTGTTATTAGTTAGTTGCCCTGGCAGTTTGCTAACTTTCTGCAGCTATTTATAGGGGGTCGCATGTATAGTTTGTCCACAATTCATGAAACGGAAGTGACTTTCCAGACTGTCATAGATTTGCGGGAGTGTGCTAAATGCCGAAAGTTGTTACAACAAAGCATACATCTACTGGTATGAATTTGTTGCCCTGTTCCTGTGCTACAAGTCGATATCAATTTTTTATATGTGGCCCAAATATTATGGCCGCAACGTCTGTCAACCTAAGGTGTGCGTGTTTACGATTACGTTAACAAAATGACACCTCCGCTAACGTTATTGGGTCTAATCGTTTTCTCCGTTTTTTCAAAAATACCGGCGAGTTTATCGGCTGAGCACAACTTTAGTGTTATTAGTTAGTTGCCCTGGCAGTTTGCTAACTTTCTGCAGCTATTTATAGGGGGTCGCATGTATAGTTTGTCCACAATTCATGAAACGGAAGTGACTTTCCAGACTGTCATAGATTTGCGGGAGTGTGCTAAATGCCGAAAGTTGTTACAACAAAGCATACATCTACTGGTATGAATTTGTTGCCCTGTTCCTGTGCTACAAGTCGATATCAATTTTTTATATGTGGCCCAAATATTATGGCCGCAACGTCTGTCAACCTAAGGTGTGCGTGTTTACGATTACGTTAACAAAATGACACCTCCGCTAACGTTATTGGGTCTAATCGTTTTCTCCGTTTTTTCAAAAATACCGGCGAGTTTATCGGCTGAGCACAACTTTAGTGTTATTAGTTAGTTGCCCTGGCAGTTTGCTAACTTTCTGCAGCTATTTATAGGGGGTCGCATGTATAGTTTGTCCACAATTCATGAAACGGAAGTGACTTTCCAGACTGTCATAGATTTGCGGGAGTGTGCTAAATGCCGAAAGTTGTTACAACAAAGCATACATCTACTGGTATGAATTTGTTGCCCTGTTCCTGTGCTACAAGTCGATATCAATTTTTTATATGTGGCCCAAATATTATGGCCGCAACGTCTGTCAACCTAAGGTGTGCGTGTTTACGATTACGTTAACAAAATGACACCTCCGCTAACGTTATTGGGTCTAATCGTTTTCTCCGTTTTTTCAAAAATACCGGCGAGTTTATCGGCTGAGCACAACTTTAGTGTTATTAGTTAGTTGCCCTGGCAGTTTGCTAACTTTCTGCAGCTATTTATAGGGGGTCGCATGTATAGTTTGTCCACAATTCATGAAACGGAAGTGACTTTCCAGACTGTCATAGATTTGCGGGAGTGTGCTAAATGCCGAAAGTTGTTACAACAAAGCATACATCTACTGGTATGAATTTGTTGCCCTGTTCCTGTGCTACAAGTCGATATCAATTTTTTATATGTGGCCCAAATATTATGGCCGCAACGTCTGTCAACCTAAGGTGTGCGTGTTTACGATTACGTTAACAAAATGACACCTCCGCTAACGTTATTGGGTCTAATCGTTTTCTCCGTTTTTTCAAAAATACCGGCGAGTTTATCGGCTGAGCACAACTTTAGTGTTATTAGTTAGTTGCCCTGGCAGTTTGCTAACTTTCTGCAGCTATTTATAGGGGGTCGCATGTATAGTTTGTCCACAATTCATGAAACGGAAGTGACTTTCCAGACTGTCATAGATTTGCGGGAGTGTGCTAAATGCCGAAAGTTGTTACAACAAAGCATACATCTACTGGTATGAATTTGTTGCCCTGTTCCTGTGCTACAAGTCGATATCAATTTTTTATATGTGGCCCAAATATTATGGCCGCAACGTCTGTCAACCTAAGGTGTGCGTGTTTACGATTACGTTAACAAAATGACACCTCCGCTAACGTTATTGGGTCTAATCGTTTTCTCCGTTTTTTCAAAAATACCGGCGAGTTTATCGGCTGAGCACAACTTTAGTGTTATTAGTTAGTTGCCCTGGCAGTTTGCTAACTTTCTGCAGCTATTTATAGGGGGTCGCATGTATAGTTTGTCCACAATTCATGAAACGGAAGTGACTTTCCAGACTGTCATAGATTTGCGGGAGTGTGCTAAATGCCGAAAGTTGTTACAACAAAGCATACATCTACTGGTATGAATTTGTTGCCCTGTTCCTGTGCTACAAGTCGATATCAATTTTTTATATGTGGCCCAAATATTATGGCCGCAACGTCTGTCAACCTAAGGTGTGCGTGTTTACGATTACGTTAACAAAATGACACCTCCGCTAACGTTATTGGGTCTAATCGTTTTCTCCGTTTTTTCAAAAATACCGGCGAGTTTATCGGCTGAGCACAACTTTAGTGTTATTAGTTAGTTGCCCTGGCAGTTTGCTAACTTTCTGCAGCTATTTATAGGGGGTCGCATGTATAGTTTGTCCACAATTCATGAAACGGAAGTGACTTTCCAGACTGTCATAGATTTGCGGGAGTGTGCTAAATGCCGAAAGTTGTTACAACAAAGCATACATCTACTGGTATGAATTTGTTGCCCTGTTCCTGTGCTACAAGTCGATATCAATTTTTTATATGTGGCCCAAATATTATGGCCGCAACGTCTGTCAACCTAAGGTGTGCGTGTTTACGATTACGTTAACAAAATGACACCTCCGCTAACGTTATTGGGTCTAATCGTTTTCTCCGTTTTTTCAAAAATACCGGCGAGTTTATCGGCTGAGCACAACTTTAGTGTTATTAGTTAGTTGCCCTGGCAGTTTGCTAACTTTCTGCAGCTATTTATAGGGGGTCGCATGTATAGTTTGTCCACAATTCATGAAACAGAAGTGACTTTCCAGACTGTCATAGATTTGCGGGAGTGTGCTAAATGCCGAAAGTTGTTACAACAAAGCATACATCTACTGGTATGAATTTGTTGCCCTGTTCCTGTGCTACAAGTCGATATCAATTTTTTATATGTGGCCCAAATATTATGGCCGCAACGTCTGTCAACCTAAGGTGTGCGTGTTTACGATTACGTTAACAAAATGACACCTCCGCTAACGTTATTGGGTCTAATCGTTTTCTCCGTTTTTTCAAAAATACCGGCGAGTTTATCGGCTGAGCACAACTTTAGTGTTATTAGTTAGTTGCCCTGGCAGTTTGCTAACTTTCTGCAGCTATTTATAGGGGGTCGCATGTATAGTTTGTCCACAATTCATGAAACGGAAGTGACTTTCCAGACTGTCATAGATTTGCGGGAGTGTGCTAAATGCCGAAAGTTGTTACAACAAAGCATACATCTACTGGTATGAATTTGTTGCCCTGTTCCTGTGCTACAAGTCGATATCAATTTTTTATATGTGGCCCAAATATTATGGCCGCAACGTCTGTCAACCTAAGGTGTGCGTGTTTACGATTACGTTAACAAAATGACACCTCCGCTAACGTTATTGGGTCTAATCGTTTTCTCCGTTTTTTCAAAAATACCGGCGAGTTTATCGGCTGAGCACAACTTTAGTGTTATTAGTTAGTTGCCCTGGCAGTTTGCTAACTTTCTGCAGCTATTTATAGGGGGTCGCATGTATAGTTTGTCCACAATTCATGAAACGGAAGTGACTTTCCAGACTGTCATAGATTTGCGGGAGTGTGCTAAATGCCGAAAGTTGTTACAACAAAGCATACATCTACTGGTATGAATTTGTTGCCCTGTTCCTGTGCTACAAGTCGATATCAATTTTTTATATGTGGCCCAAATATTATGGCCGCAACGTCTGTCAACCTAAGGTGTGCGTGTTTACGATTACGTTAACAAAATGACACCTCCGCTAACGTTATTGGGTCTAATCGTTTTCTCCGTTTTTTCAAAAATACCGGCGAGTTTATCGGCTGAGCACAACTTTAGTGTTATTAGTTAGTTGCCCTGGCAGTTTGCTAACTTTCTGCAGCTATTTATAGGGGGTCGCATGTATAGTTTGTCCACAATTCATGAAACGGAAGTGACTTTCCAGACTGTCATAGATTTGCGGGAGTGTGCTAAATGCCGAAAGTTGTTACAACAAAGCATACATCTACTGGTATGAATTTGTTGCCCTGTTCCTGTGCTACAAGTCGATATCAATTTTTTATATGTGGCCCAAATATTATGGCCGCAACGTCTGTCAACCTAAGGTGTGCGTGTTTACGATTACGTTAACAAAATGACACCTCCGCTAACGTTATTGGGTCTAATCGTTTTCTCCGTTTTTTCAAAAATACCGGCGAGTTTATCGGCTGAGCACAACTTTAGTGTTATTAGTTAGTTGCCCTGGCAGTTTGCTAACTTTCTGCAGCTATTTATAGGGGGTCGCATGTATAGTTTGTCCACAATTCATGAAACGGAAGTGACTTTCCAGACTGTCATAGATTTGCGGGAGTGTGCTAAATGCCGAAAGTTGTTACAACAAAGCATACATCTACTGGTATGAATTTGTTGCCCTGTTCCTGTGCTACAAGTCGATATCAATTTTTTATATGTGGCCCAAATATTATGGCCGCAACGTCTGTCAACCTAAGGTGTGCGTGTTTACGATTACGTTAACAAAATGACACCTCCGCTAACGTTATTGGGTCTAATCGTTTTCTCCGTTTTTTCAAAAATACCGGCGAGTTTATCGGCTGAGCACAACTTTAGTGTTATTAGTTAGTTGCCCTGGCAGTTTGCTAACTTTCTGCAGCTATTTATAGGGGGTCGCATGTATAGTTTGTCCACAATTCATGAAACGGAAGTGACTTTCCAGACTGTCATAGATTTGCGGGAGTGTGCTAAATGCCGAAAGTTGTTACAACAAAGCATACATCTACTGGTATGAATTTGTTGCCCTGTTCCTGTGCTACAAGTCGATATCAATTTTTTATATGTGGCCCAAATATTATGGCCGCAACGTCTGTCAACCTAAGGTGTGCGTGTTTACGATTACGTTAACAAAATGACACCTCCGCTAACGTTATTGGGTCTAATCGTTTTCTCCGTTTTTTCAAAAATACCGGCGAGTTTATCGGCTGAGCACAACTTTAGTGTTATTAGTTAGTTGCCCTGGCAGTTTGCTAACTTTCTGCAGCTATTTATAGGGGGTCGCATGTATAGTTTGTCCACAATTCATGAAACGGAAGTGACTTTCCAGACTGTCATAGATTTGCGGGAGTGTGCTAAATGCCGAAAGTTGTTACAACAAAGCATACATCTACTGGTATGAATTTGTTGCCCTGTTCCTGTGCTACAAGTCGATATCAATTTTTTATATGTGGCCCAAATATTATGGCCGCAACGTCTGTCAACCTAAGGTGTGCGTGTTTACGATTACGTTAACAAAATGACACCTCCGCTAACGTTATCGGGTCTAATCGTTTTCTCCGTTTTTTCAAAAATACCGGCGAGTTTATCGGCTGAGCACAACTTTAGTGTTATTAGTTAGTTGCCCTGGCAGTTTGCTAACTTTCTGCAGCTATTTATAGGGGGTCGCATGTATAGTTTGTCCACAATTCATGAAACGGAAGTGACTTTCCAGACTGTCATAGATTTGCGGGAGTGTGCTAAATGCCGAAAGTTGTTACAACAAAGCATACATCTACTGGTATGAATTTGTTGCCCTGTTCCTGTGCTACAAGTCGATATCAATTTTTTATATGTGGCCCAAATATTATGGCCGCAACGTCTGTCAACCTAAGGTGTGCGTGTTTACGATTACGTTAACAAAATGACACCTCCGCTAACGTTATTGGGTCTAATCGTTTTCTCCGTTTTTTCAAAAATACCGGCGAGTTTATCGGCTGAGCACAACTTTAGTGTTATTAGTTAGTTGCCCTGGCAGTTTGCTAACTTTCTGCAGCTATTTATAGGGGGTCGCATGTATAGTTTGTCCACAATTCATGAAACGGAAGTGACTTTCCAGACTGTCATAGATTTGCGGGAGTGTGCTAAATGCCGAAAGTTGTTACAACAAAGCATACATCTACTGGTATGAATTTGTTGCCCTGTTCCTGTGCTACAAGTCGATATCAATTTTTTATATGTGGCCCAAATATTATGGCCGCAACGTCTGTCAACCTAAGGTGTGCGTGTTTACGATTACGTTAACAAAATGACACCTCCGCTAACGTTATTGGGTCTAATCGTTTTCTCCGTTTTTTCAAAAATACCGGCGAGTTTATCGGCTGAGCACAACTTTAGTGTTATTAGTTAGTTGCCCTGGCAGTTTGCTAACTTTCTGCAGCTATTTATAGGGGGTCGCATGTATAGTTTGTCCACAATTCATGAAACGGAAGTGACTTTCCAGACTGTCATAGATTTGCGGGAGTGTGCTAAATGCCGAAAGTTGTTACAACAAAGCATACATCTACTGGTATGAATTTGTTGCCCTGTTCCTGTGCTACAAGTCGATATCAATTTTTTATATGTGGCCCAAATATTATGGCCGCAACGTCTGTCAACCTAAGGTGTGCGTGTTTACGATTACGTTAACAAAATGACACCTCCGCTAACGTTATTGGGTCTAATCGTTTTCTCCGTTTTTTCAAAAATACCGGCGAGTTTATCGGCTGAGCACAACTTTAGTGTTATTAGTTAGTTGCCCTGGCAGTTTGCTAACTTTCTGCAGCTATTTATAGGGGGTCGCATGTATAGTTTGTCCACAATTCATGAAACGGAAGTGACTTTCCAGACTGTCATAGATTTGCGGGAGTGTGCTAAATGCCGAAAGTTGTTACAACAAAGCATACATCTACTGGTATGAATTTGTTGCCCTGTTCCTGTGCTACAAGTCGATATCAATTTTTTATATGTGGCCCAAATATTATGGCCGCAACGTCTGTCAACCTAAGGTGTGCGTGTTTACGATTACGTTAACAAAATGACACCTCCGCTAACGTTATTGGGTCTAATCGTTTTCTCCGTTTTTTCAAAAATACCGGCGAGTTTATCGGCTGAGCACAACTTTAGTGTTATTAGTTAGTTGCCCTGGCAGTTTGCTAACTTTCTGCAGCTATTTATAGGGGGTCGCATGTATAGTTTGTCCACAATTCATGAAACGGAAGTGACTTTCCAGACTGTCATAGATTTGCGGGAGTGTGCTAAATGCCGAAAGTTGTTACAACAAAGCATACATCTACTGGTATGAATTTGTTGCCCTGTTCCTGTGCTACAAGTCGATATCAATTTTTTATATGTGGCCCAAATATTATGGCCGCAACGTCTGTCAACCTAAGGTGTGCGTGTTTACGATTACGTTAACAAAATGACACCTCCGCTAACGTTATTGGGTCTAATCGTTTTCTCCGTTTTTTCAAAAATACCGGCGAGTTTATCGGCTGAGCACAACTTTAGTGTTATTAGTTAGTTGCCCTGGCAGTTTGCTAACTTTCTGCAGCTATTTATAGGGGGTCGCATGTATAGTTTGTCCACAATTCATGAAACGGAAGTGACTTTCCAGACTGTCATAGATTTGCGGGAGTGTGCTAAATGCCGAAAGTTGTTACAACAAAGCATACATCTACTGGTATGAATTTGTTGCCCTGTTCCTGTGCTACAAGTCGATATCAATTTTTTATATGTGGCCCAAATATTATGGCCGCAACGTCTGTCAACCTAAGGTGTGCGTGTTTACGATTACGTTAACAAAATGACACCTCCGCTAACGTTATTGGGTCTAATCGTTTTCTCCGTTTTTTCAAAAATACCGGCGAGTTTATCGGCTGAGCACAACTTTAGTGTTATTAGTTAGTTGCCCTGGCAGTTTGCTAACTTTCTGCAGCTATTTATAGGGGGTCGCATGTATAGTTTGTCCACAATTCATGAAACGGAAGTGACTTTCCAGACTGTCATAGATTTGCGGGAGTGTGCTAAATGCCGAAAGTTGTTACAACAAAGCATACATCTACTGGTATGAATTTGTTGCCCTGTTCCTGTGCTACAAGTCGATATCAATTTTTTATATGTGGCCCAAATATTATGGCCGCAACGTCTGTCAACCTAAGGTGTGCGTGTTTACGATTACGTTAACAAAATGACACCTCCGCTAACGTTATTGGGTCTAATCGTTTTCTCCGTTTTTTCAAAAATACCGGCGAGTTTATCGGCTGAGCACAACTTTAGTGTTATTAGTTAGTTGCCCTGGCAGTTTGCTAACTTTCTGCAGCTATTTATAGGGGGTCGCATGTATAGTTTGTCCACAATTCATGAAACGGAAGTGACTTTCCAGACTGTCATAGATTTGCGGGAGTGTGCTAAATGCCGAAAGTTGTTACAACAAAGCATACATCTACTGGTATGAATTTGTTGCCCTGTTCCTGTGCTACAAGTCGATATCAATTTTTTATATGTGGCCCAAATATTATGGCCGCAACGTCTGTCAACCTAAGGTGTGCGTGTTTACGATTACGTTAACAAAATGACACCTCCGCTAACGTTATTGGGTCTAATCGTTTTCTCCGTTTTTTCAAAAATACCGGCGAGTTTATCGGCTGAGCACAACTTTAGTGTTATTAGTTAGTTGCCCTGGCAGTTTGCTAACTTTCTGCAGCTATTTATAGGGGGTCGCATGTATAGTTTGTCCACAATTCATGAAACGGAAGTGACTTTCCAGACTGTCATAGATTTGCGGGAGTGTGCTAAATGCCGAAAGTTGTTACAACAAAGCATACATCTACTGGTATGAATTTGTTGCCCTGTTCCTGTGCTACAAGTCGATATCAATTTTTTATATGTGGCCCAAATATTATGGCCGCAACGTCTGTCAACCTAAGGTGTGCGTGTTTACGATTACGTTAACAAAATGACACCTCCGCTAACGTTATTGGGTCTAATCGTTTTCTCCGTTTTTTCAAAAATACCGGCGAGTTTATCGGCTGAGCACAACTTTAGTGTTATTAGTTAGTTGCCCTGGCAGTTTGCTAACTTTCTGCAGCTATTTATAGGGGGTCGCATGTATAGTTTGTCCACAATTCATGAAACGGAAGTGACTTTCCAGACTGTCATAGATTTGCGGGAGTGTGCTAAATGCCGAAAGTTGTTACAACAAAGCATACATCTACTGGTATGAATTTGTTGCCCTGTTCCTGTGCTACAAGTCGATATCAATTTTTTATATGTGGCCCAAATATTATGGCCGCAACGTCTGTCAACCTAAGGTGTGCGTGTTTACGATTACGTTAACAAAATGACACCTCCGCTAACGTTATTGGGTCTAATCGTTTTCTCCGTTTTTTCAAAAATACCGGCGAGTTTATCGGCTGAGCACAACTTTAGTGTTATTAGTTAGTTGCCCTGGCAGTTTGCTAACTTTCTGCAGCTATTTATAGGGGGTCGCATGTATAGTTTGTCCACAATTCATGAAACGGAAGTGACTTTCCAGACTGTCATAGATTTGCGGGAGTGTGCTAAATGCCGAAAGTTGTTACAACAAAGCATACATCTACTGGTATGAATTTGTTGCCCTGTTCCTGTGCTACAAGTCGATATCAATTTTTTATATGTGGCCCAAATATTATGGCCGCAACGTCTGTCAACCTAAGGTGTGCGTGTTTACGATTACGTTAACAAAATGACACCTCCGCTAACGTTATTGGGTCTAATCGTTTTCTCCGTTTTTTCAAAAATACCGGCGAGTTTATCGGCTGAGCACAACTTTAGTGTTATTAGTTAGTTGCCCTGGCAGTTTGCTAACTTTCTGCAGCTATTTATAGGGGGTCGCATGTATAGTTTGTCCACAATTCATGAAACGGAAGTGACTTTCCAGACTGTCATAGATTTGCGGGAGTGTGCTAAATGCCGAAAGTTGTTACAACAAAGCATACATCTACTGGTATGAATTTGTTGCCCTGTTCCTGTGCTACAAGTCGATATCAATTTTTTATATGTGGCCCAAATATTATGGCCGCAACGTCTGTCAACCTAAGGTGTGCGTGTTTACGATTACGTTAACAAAATGACACCTCCGCTAACGTTATTGGGTCTAATCGTTTTCTCCGTTTTTTCAAAAATACCGGCGAGTTTATCGGCTGAGCACAACTTTAGTGTTATTAGTTAGTTGCCCTGGCAGTTTGCTAACTTTCTGCAGCTATTTATAGGGGGTCGCATGTATAGTTTGTCCACAATTCATGAAACGGAAGTGACTTTCCAGACTGTCATAGATTTGCGGGAGTGTGCTAAATGCCGAAAGTTGTTACAACAAAGCATACATCTACTGGTATGAATTTGTTGCCCTGTTCCTGTGCTACAAGTCGATATCAATTTTTTATATGTGGCCCAAATATTATGGCCGCAACGTCTGTCAACCTAAGGTGTGCGTGTTTACGATTACGTTAACAAAATGACACCTCCGCTAACGTTATTGGGTCTAATCGTTTTCTCCGTTTTTTCAAAAATACCGGCGAGTTTATCGGCTGAGCACAACTTTAGTGTTATTAGTTAGTTGCCCTGGCAGTTTGCTAACTTTCTGCAGCTATTTATAGGGGGTCGCATGTATAGTTTGTCCACAATTCATGAAACGGAAGTGACTTTCCAGACTGTCATAGATTTGCGGGAGTGTGCTAAATGCCGAAAGTTGTTACAACAAAGCATACATCTACTGGTATGAATTTGTTGCCCTGTTCCTGTGCTACAAGTCGATATCAATTTTTTATATGTGGCCCAAATATTATGGCCGCAACGTCTGTCAACCTAAGGTGTGCGTGTTTACGATTACGTTAACAAAATGACACCTCCGCTAACGTTATTGGGTCTAATCGTTTTCTCCGTTTTTTCAAAAATACCGGCGAGTTTATCGGCTGAGCACAACTTTAGTGTTATTAGTTAGTTGCCCTGGCAGTTTGCTAACTTTCTGCAGCTATTTATAGGGGGTCGCATGTATAGTTTGTCCACAATTCATGAAACGGAAGTGACTTTCCAGACTGTCATAGATTTGCGGGAGTGTGCTAAATGCCGAAAGTTGTTACAACAAAGCATACATCTACTGGTATGAATTTGTTGCCCTGTTCCTGTGCTACAAGTCGATATCAATTTTTTATATGTGGCCCAAATATTATGGCCGCAACGTCTGTCAACCTAAGGTGTGCGTGTTTACGATTACGTTAACAAAATGACACCTCCGCTAACGTTATTGGGTCTAATCGTTTTCTCCGTTTTTTCAAAAATACCGGCGAGTTTATCGGCTGAGCACAACTTTAGTGTTATTAGTTAGTTGCCCTGGCAGTTTGCTAACTTTCTGCAGCTATTTATAGGGGGTCGCATGTATAGTTTGTCCACAATTCATGAAACGGAAGTGACTTTCCAGACTGTCATAGATTTGCGGGAGTGTGCTAAATGCCGAAAGTTGTTACAACAAAGCATACATCTACTGGTATGAATTTGTTGCCCTGTTCCTGTGCTACAAGTCGATATCAATTTTTTATATGTGGCCCAAATATTATGGCCGCAACGTCTGTCAACCTAAGGTGTGCGTGTTTACGATTACGTTAACAAAATGACACCTCCGCTAACGTTATTGGGTCTAATCGTTTTCTCCGTTTTTTCAAAAATACCGGCGAGTTTATCGGCTGAGCACAACTTTAGTGTTATTAGTTAGTTGCCCTGGCAGTTTGCTAACTTTCTGCAGCTATTTATAGGGGGTCGCATGTATAGTTTGTCCACAATTCATGAAACGGAAGTGACTTTCCAGACTGTCATAGATTTGCGGGAGTGTGCTAAATGCCGAAAGTTGTTACAACAAAGCATACATCTACTGGTATGAATTTGTTGCCCTGTTCCTGTGCTACAAGTCGATATCAATTTTTTATATGTGGCCCAAATATTATGGCCGCAACGTCTGTCAACCTAAGGTGTGCGTGTTTACGATTACGTTAACAAAATGACACCTCCGCTAACGTTATTGGGTCTAATCGTTTTCTCCGTTTTTTCAAAAATACCGGCGAGTTTATCGGCTGAGCACAACTTTAGTGTTATTAGTTAGTTGCCCTGGCAGTTTGCTAACTTTCTGCAGCTATTTATAGGGGGTCGCATGTATAGTTTGTCCACAATTCATGAAACGGAAGTGACTTTCCAGACTGTCATAGATTTGCGGGAGTGTGCTAAATGCCGAAAGTTGTTACAACAAAGCATACATCTACTGGTATGAATTTGTTGCCCTGTTCCTGTGCTACAAGTCGATATCAATTTTTTATATGTGGCCCAAATATTATGGCCGCAACGTCTGTCAACCTAAGGTGTGCGTGTTTACGATTACGTTAACAAAATGACACCTCCGCTAACGTTATTGGGTCTAATCGTTTTCTCCGTTTTTTCAAAAATACCGGCGAGTTTATCGGCTGAGCACAACTTTAGTGTTATTAGTTAGTTGCCCTGGCAGTTTGCTAACTTTCTGCAGCTATTTATAGGGGGTCGCATGTATAGTTTGTCCACAATTCATGAAACGGAAGTGACTTTCCAGACTGTCATAGATTTGCGGGAGTGTGCTAAATGCCGAAAGTTGTTACAACAAAGCATACATCTACTGGTATGAATTTGTTGCCCTGTTCCTGTGCTACAAGTCGATATCAATTTTTTATATGTGGCCCAAATATTATGGCCGCAACGTCTGTCAACCTAAGGTGTGCGTGTTTACGATTACGTTAACAAAATGACACCTCCGCTAACGTTATTGGGTCTAATCGTTTTCTCCGTTTTTTCAAAAATACCGGCGAGTTTATCGGCTGAGCACAACTTTAGTGTTATTAGTTAGTTGCCCTGGCAGTTTGCTAACTTTCTGCAGCTATTTATAGGGGGTCGCATGTATAGTTTGTCCACAATTCATGAAACGGAAGTGACTTTCCAGACTGTCATAGATTTGCGGGAGTGTGCTAAATGCCGAAAGTTGTTACAACAAAGCATACATCTACTGGTATGAATTTGTTGCCCTGTTCCTGTGCTACAAGTCGATATCAATTTTTTATATGTGGCCCAAATATTATGGCCGCAACGTCTGTCAACCTAAGGTGTGCGTGTTTACGATTACGTTAACAAAATGACACCTCCGCTAACGTTATTGGGTCTAATCGTTTTCTCCGTTTTTTCAAAAATACCGGCGAGTTTATCGGCTGAGCACAACTTTAGTGTTATTAGTTAGTTGCCCTGGCAGTTTGCTAACTTTCTGCAGCTATTTATAGGGGGTCGCATGTATAGTTTGTCCACAATTCATGAAACGGAAGTGACTTTCCAGACTGTCATAGATTTGCGGGAGTGTGCTAAATGCCGAAAGTTGTTACAACAAAGCATACATCTACTGGTATGAATTTGTTGCCCTGTTCCTGTGCTACAAGTCGATATCAATTTTTTATATGTGGCCCAAATATTATGGCCGCAACGTCTGTCAACCTAAGGTGTGCGTGTTTACGATTACGTTAACAAAATGACACCTCCGCTAACGTTATTGGGTCTAATCGTTTTCTCCGTTTTTTCAAAAATACCGGCGAGTTTATCGGCTGAGCACAACTTTAGTGTTATTAGTTAGTTGCCCTGGCAGTTTGCTAACTTTCTGCAGCTATTTATAGGGGGTCGCATGTATAGTTTGTCCACAATTCATGAAACGGAAGTGACTTTCCAGACTGTCATAGATTTGCGGGAGTGTGCTAAATGCCGAAAGTTGTTACAACAAAGCATACATCTACTGGTATGAATTTGTTGCCCTGTTCCTGTGCTACAAGTCGATATCAATTTTTTATATGTGGCCCAAATATTATGGCCGCAACGTCTGTCAACCTAAGGTGTGCGTGTTTACGATTACGTTAACAAAATGACACCTCCGCTAACGTTATTGGGTCTAATCGTTTTCTCCGTTTTTTCAAAAATACCGGCGAGTTTATCGGCTGAGCACAACTTTAGTGTTATTAGTTAGTTGCCCTGGCAGTTTGCTAACTTTCTGCAGCTATTTATAGGGGGTCGCATGTATAGTTTGTCCACAATTCATGAAACGGAAGTGACTTTCCAGACTGTCATAGATTTGCGGGAGTGTGCTAAATGCCGAAAGTTGTTACAACAAAGCATACATCTACTGGTATGAATTTGTTGCCCTGTTCCTGTGCTACAAGTCGATATCAATTTTTTATATGTGGCCCAAATATTATGGCCGCAACGTCTGTCAACCTAAGGTGTGCGTGTTTACGATTACGTTAACAAAATGACACCTCCGCTAACGTTATTGGGTCTAATCGTTTTCTCCGTTTTTTCAAAAATACCGGCGAGTTTATCGGCTGAGCACAACTTTAGTGTTATTAGTTAGTTGCCCTGGCAGTTTGCTAACTTTCTGCAGCTATTTATAGGGGGTCGCATGTATAGTTTGTCCACAATTCATGAAACGGAAGTGACTTTCCAGACTGTCATAGATTTGCGGGAGTGTGCTAAATGCCGAAAGTTGTTACAACAAAGCATACATCTACTGGTATGAATTTGTTGCCCTGTTCCTGTGCTACAAGTCGATATCAATTTTTTATATGTGGCCCAAATATTATGGCCGCAACGTCTGTCAACCTAAGGTGTGCGTGTTTACGATTACGTTAACAAAATGACACCTCCGCTAACGTTATTGGGTCTAATCGTTTTCTCCGTTTTTTCAAAAATACCGGCGAGTTTATCGGCTGAGCACAACTTTAGTGTTATTAGTTAGTTGCCCTGGCAGTTTGCTAACTTTCTGCAGCTATTTATAGGGGGTCGCATGTATAGTTTGTCCACAATTCATGAAACGGAAGTGACTTTCCAGACTGTCATAGATTTGCGGGAGTGTGCTAAATGCCGAAAGTTGTTACAACAAAGCATACATCTACTGGTATGAATTTGTTGCCCTGTTCCTGTGCTACAAGTCGATATCAATTTTTTATATGTGGCCCAAATATTATGGCCGCAACGTCTGTCAACCTAAGGTGTGCGTGTTTACGATTACGTTAACAAAATGACACCTCCGCTAACGTTATTGGGTCTAATCGTTTTCTCCGTTTTTTCAAAAATACCGGCGAGTTTATCGGCTGAGCACAACTTTAGTGTTATTAGTTAGTTGCCCTGGCAGTTTGCTAACTTTCTGCAGCTATTTATAGGGGGTCGCATGTATAGTTTGTCCACAATTCATGAAACGGAAGTGACTTTCCAGACTGTCATAGATTTGCGGGAGTGTGCTAAATGCCGAAAGTTGTTACAACAAAGCATACATCTACTGGTATGAATTTGTTGCCCTGTTCCTGTGCTACAAGTCGATATCAATTTTTTATATGTGGCCCAAATATTATGGCCGCAACGTCTGTCAACCTAAGGTGTGCGTGTTTACGATTACGTTAACAAAATGACACCTCCGCTAACGTTATTGGGTCTAATCGTTTTCTCCGTTTTTTCAAAAATACCGGCGAGTTTATCGGCTGAGCACAACTTTAGTGTTATTAGTTAGTTGCCCTGGCAGTTTGCTAACTTTCTGCAGCTATTTATAGGGGGTCGCATGTATAGTTTGTCCACAATTCATGAAACGGAAGTGACTTTCCAGACTGTCATAGATTTGCGGGAGTGTGCTAAATGCCGAAAGTTGTTACAACAAAGCATACATCTACTGGTATGAATTTGTTGCCCTGTTCCTGTGCTACAAGTCGATATCAATTTTTTATATGTGGCCCAAATATTATGGCCGCAACGTCTGTCAACCTAAGGTGTGCGTGTTTACGATTACGTTAACAAAATGACACCTCCGCTAACGTTATTGGGTCTAATCGTTTTCTCCGTTTTTTCAAAAATACCGGCGAGTTTATCGGCTGAGCACAACTTTAGTGTTATTAGTTAGTTGCCCTGGCAGTTTGCTAACTTTCTGCAGCTATTTATAGGGGGTCGCATGTATAGTTTGTCCACAATTCATGAAACGGAAGTGACTTTCCAGACTGTCATAGATTTGCGGGAGTGTGCTAAATGCCGAAAGTTGTTACAACAAAGCATACATCTACTGGTATGAATTTGTTGCCCTGTTCCTGTGCTACAAGTCGATATCAATTTTTTATATGTGGCCCAAATATTATGGCCGCAACGTCTGTCAACCTAAGGTGTGCGTGTTTACGATTACGTTAACAAAATGACACCTCCGCTAACGTTATTGGGTCTAATCGTTTTCTCCGTTTTTTCAAAAATACCGGCGAGTTTATCGGCTGAGCACAACTTTAGTGTTATTAGTTAGTTGCCCTGGCAGTTTGCTAACTTTCTGCAGCTATTTATAGGGGGTCGCATGTATAGTTTGTCCACAATTCATGAAACGGAAGTGACTTTCCAGACTGTCATAGATTTGCGGGAGTGTGCTAAATGCCGAAAGTTGTTACAACAAAGCATACATCTACTGGTATGAATTTGTTGCCCTGTTCCTGTGCTACAAGTCGATATCAATTTTTTATATGTGGCCCAAATATTATGGCCGCAACGTCTGTCAACCTAAGGTGTGCGTGTTTACGATTACGTTAACAAAATGACACCTCCGCTAACGTTATTGGGTCTAATCGTTTTCTCCGTTTTTTCAAAAATACCGGCGAGTTTATCGGCTGAGCACAACTTTAGTGTTATTAGTTAGTTGCCCTGGCAGTTTGCTAACTTTCTGCAGCTATTTATAGGGGGTCGCATGTATAGTTTGTCCACAATTCATGAAACGGAAGTGACTTTCCAGACTGTCATAGATTTGCGGGAGTGTGCTAAATGCCGAAAGTTGTTACAACAAAGCATACATCTACTGGTATGAATTTGTTGCCCTGTTCCTGTGCTACAAGTCGATATCAATTTTTTATATGTGGCCCAAATATTATGGCCGCAACGTCTGTCAACCTAAGGTGTGCGTGTTTACGATTACGTTAACAAAATGACACCTCCGCTAACGTTATTGGGTCTAATCGTTTTCTCCGTTTTTTCAAAAATACCGGCGAGTTTATCGGCTGAGCACAACTTTAGTGTTATTAGTTAGTTGCCCTGGCAGTTTGCTAACTTTCTGCAGCTATTTATAGGGGGTCGCATGTATAGTTTGTCCACAATTCATGAAACGGAAGTGACTTTCCAGACTGTCATAGATTTGCGGGAGTGTGCTAAATGCCGAAAGTTGTTACAACAAAGCATACATCTACTGGTATGAATTTGTTGCCCTGTTCCTGTGCTACAAGTCGATATCAATTTTTTATATGTGGCCCAAATATTATGGCCGCAACGTCTGTCAACCTAAGGTGTGCGTGTTTACGATTACGTTAACAAAATGACACCTCCGCTAACGTTATTGGGTCTAATCGTTTTCTCCGTTTTTTCAAAAATACCGGCGAGTTTATCGGCTGAGCACAACTTTAGTGTTATTAGTTAGTTGCCCTGGCAGTTTGCTAACTTTCTGCAGCTATTTATAGGGGGTCGCATGTATAGTTTGTCCACAATTCATGAAACGGAAGTGACTTTCCAGACTGTCATAGATTTGCGGGAGTGTGCTAAATGCCGAAAGTTGTTACAACAAAGCATACATCTACTGGTATGAATTTGTTGCCCTGTTCCTGTGCTACAAGTCGATATCAATTTTTTATATGTGGCCCAAATATTATGGCCGCAACGTCTGTCAACCTAAGGTGTGCGTGTTTACGATTACGTTAACAAAATGACACCTCCGCTAACGTTATTGGGTCTAATCGTTTTCTCCGTTTTTTCAAAAATACCGGCGAGTTTATCGGCTGAGCACAACTTTAGTGTTATTAGTTAGTTGCCCTGGCAGTTTGCTAACTTTCTGCAGCTATTTATAGGGGGTCGCATGTATAGTTTGTCCACAATTCATGAAACGGAAGTGACTTTCCAGACTGTCATAGATTTGCGGGAGTGTGCTAAATGCCGAAAGTTGTTACAACAAAGCATACATCTACTGGTATGAATTTGTTGCCCTGTTCCTGTGCTACAAGTCGATATCAATTTTTTATATGTGGCCCAAATATTATGGCCGCAACGTCTGTCAACCTAAGGTGTGCGTGTTTACGATTACGTTAACAAAATGACACCTCCGCTAACGTTATTGGGTCTAATCGTTTTCTCCGTTTTTTCAAAAATACCGGCGAGTTTATCGGCTGAGCACAACTTTAGTGTTATTAGTTAGTTGCCCTGGCAGTTTGCTAACTTTCTGCAGCTATTTATAGGGGGTCGCATGTATAGTTTGTCCACAATTCATGAAACGGAAGTGACTTTCCAGACTGTCATAGATTTGCGGGAGTGTGCTAAATGCCGAAAGTTGTTACAACAAAGCATACATCTACTCTGGTATGAATTTGTTGCCCCTGTTCCTGTGCTACAAGTCGATATCAATTTTTTATATGTGGCCCAAATATTATGGCCGCAACGTCTGTCAACCTAAGGTGTGCGTGTTTACGATTACGTTAACAAAATGACACCTCCGCTAACGTTATTGGGTCTAATCGTTTTTCTCCGTTTTTTCAAAAATACCGCGAGTTTATCGGCTGAGCACAACTTTAGTGTTATTAGTTAGTTGCCCTGGCAGTTTGCTAACTTTCTGCAGCTATTTATAGGGGTCGCATGTATAGTTTGTCCACAATTCATGAAACGGAAGTGACTTTCCAGACTGTCATAGATTTGCGGGAGTGTGCTAAATGCCGAAAGTTGTTACAACAAAGCATACATCTACTGGTATGAATTTGTTGCCCTGTTCCTGTGCTACAAGTCGATATCAATTTTTTATATGTGGCCCAAATATTATGGCCGCAACGTCTGTCAACCTAAGGTGTGCGTGTTTACGATTACGTTAACAAAATGACACTCCGCTAACGTTATTGGGTCTAATCGTTTTCTCCGTTTTTTCAAAAATACCGGCGAGTTTATCGGCTGAGCACAACTTTAGTGTTATTAGTTAGTTGCCCTGGCAGTTTGCTAACTTTCTGCAGCTATTTATAGGGGGTCGCATGTATAGTTTGTCCACAATTCATGAAACGGAAGTGACTTTCCAGACTGTCATAGATTTGCGGGAGTGTGCTAAATGCCGAAAGTTGTTACAACAAAGCATACATCTACTGGTATGAATTTGTTGCCCTGTTCCTGTGCTACAAGTCGATATCAATTTTTTATATGTGGCCCAAATATTATGGCCGCAACGTCTGTCAACCTAAGGTGTGCGTGTTTACGATTACGTTAACAAAATGACACCTCCGCTAACGTTATTGGGTCTAATCGTTTTCTCCGTTTTTTCAAAAATACCGGCGAGTTTATCGGCTGAGCACAACTTTAGTGTTATTAGTTAGTTGCCCTGGCAGTTTGCTAACTTTCTGCAGCTATTTATAGGGGGTCGCATGTATAGTTTGTCCACAATTCATGAAACGGAAGTGACTTTCCAGACTGTCATAGATTTGCGGGAGTGTGCTAAATGCCGAAAGTTGTTACAACAAAGCATACATCTACTGGTATGAATTTGTTGCCCTGTTCCTGTGCTACAAGTCGATATCAATTTTTTATATGTGGCCCAAATATTATGGCCGCAACGTCTGTCAACCTAAGGTGTGCGTGTTTACGATTACGTTAACAAAATGACACCTCCGCTAACGTTATTGGGTCTAATCGTTTTCTCCGTTTTTTCAAAAATACCGGCGAGTTTATCGGCTGAGCACAACTTTAGTGTTATTAGTTAGTTGCCCTGGCAGTTTGCTAACTTTCTGCAGCTATTTATAGGGGGTCGCATGTATAGTTTGTCCACAATTCATGAAACGGAAGTGACTTTCCAGACTGTCATAGATTTGCGGGAGTGTGCTAAATGCCGAAAGTTGTTACAACAAAGCATACATCTACTGGTATGAATTTGTTGCCCTGTTCCTGTGCTACAAGTCGATATCAATTTTTTATATGTGGCCCAAATATTATGGCCGCAACGTCTGTCAACCTAAGGTGTGCGTGTTTACGATTACGTTAACAAAATGACACCTCCGCTAACGTTATTGGGTCTAATCGTTTTCTCCGTTTTTTCAAAAATACCGGCGAGTTTATCGGCTGAGCACAACTTTAGTGTTATTAGTTAGTTGCCCTGGCAGTTTGCTAACTTTCTGCAGCTATTTATAGGGGGTCGCATGTATAGTTTGTCCACAATTCATGAAACGGAAGTGACTTTCCAGACTGTCATAGATTTGCGGGAGTGTGCTAAATGCCGAAAGTTGTTACAACAAAGCATACATCTACTGGTATGAATTTGTTGCCCTGTTCCTGTGCTACAAGTCGATATCAATTTTTTATATGTGGCCCAAATATTATGGCCGCAACGTCTGTCAACCTAAGGTGTGCGTGTTTACGATTACGTTAACAAAATGACACCTCCGCTAACGTTATTGGGTCTAATCGTTTTCTCCGTTTTTTCAAAAATACCGGCGAGTTTATCGGCTGAGCACAACTTTAGTGTTATTAGTTAGTTGCCCTGGCAGTTTGCTAACTTTCTGCAGCTATTTATAGGGGGTCGCATGTATAGTTTGTCCACAATTCATGAAACGGAAGTGACTTTCCAGACTGTCATAGATTTGCGGGAGTGTGCTAAATGCCGAAAGTTGTTACAACAAAGCATACATCTACTGGTATGAATTTGTTGCCCTGTTCCTGTGCTACAAGTCGATATCAATTTTTTATATGTGGCCCAAATATTATGGCCGCAACGTCTGTCAACCTAAGGTGTGCGTGTTTACGATTACGTTAACAAAATGACACCTCCGCTAACGTTATTGGGTCTAATCGTTTTCTCCGTTTTTTCAAAAATACCGGCGAGTTTATCGGCTGAGCACAACTTTAGTGTTATTAGTTAGTTGCCCTGGCAGTTTGCTAACTTTCTGCAGCTATTTATAGGGGGTCGCATGTATAGTTTGTCCACAATTCATGAAACGGAAGTGACTTTCCAGACTGTCATAGATTTGCGGGAGTGTGCTAAATGCCGAAAGTTGTTACAACAAAGCATACATCTACTGGTATGAATTTGTTGCCCTGTTCCTGTGCTACAAGTCGATATCAATTTTTTATATGTGGCCCAAATATTATGGCCGCAACGTCTGTCAACCTAAGGTGTGCGTGTTTACGATTACGTTAACAAAATGACACCTCCGCTAACGTTATTGGGTCTAATCGTTTTCTCCGTTTTTTCAAAAATACCGGCGAGTTTATCGGCTGAGCACAACTTTAGTGTTATTAGTTAGTTGCCCTGGCAGTTTGCTAACTTTCTGCAGCTATTTATAGGGGGTCGCATGTATAGTTTGTCCACAATTCATGAAACGGAAGTGACTTTCCAGACTGTCATAGATTTGCGGGAGTGTGCTAAATGCCGAAAGTTGTTACAACAAAGCATACATCTACTGGTATGAATTTGTTGCCCTGTTCCTGTGCTACAAGTCGATATCAATTTTTTATATGTGGCCCAAATATTATGGCCGCAACGTCTGTCAACCTAAGGTGTGCGTGTTTACGATTACGTTAACAAAATGACACCTCCGCTAACGTTATTGGGTCTAATCGTTTTCTCCGTTTTTTCAAAAATACCGGCGAGTTTATCGGCTGAGCACAACTTTAGTGTTATTAGTTAGTTGCCCTGGCAGTTTGCTAACTTTCTGCAGCTATTTATAGGGGGTCGCATGTATAGTTTGTCCACAATTCATGAAACGGAAGTGACTTTCCAGACTGTCATAGATTTGCGGGAGTGTGCTAAATGCCGAAAGTTGTTACAACAAAGCATACATCTACTGGTATGAATTTGTTGCCCTGTTCCTGTGCTACAAGTCGATATCAATTTTTTATATGTGGCCCAAATATTATGGCCGCAACGTCTGTCAACCTAAGGTGTGCGTGTTTACGATTACGTTAACAAAATGACACCTCCGCTAACGTTATTGGGTCTAATCGTTTTCTCCGTTTTTTCAAAAATACCGGCGAGTTTATCGGCTGAGCACAACTTTAGTGTTATTAGTTAGTTGCCCTGGCAGTTTGCTAACTTTCTGCAGCTATTTATAGGGGGTCGCATGTATAGTTTGTCCACAATTCATGAAACGGAAGTGACTTTCCAGACTGTCATAGATTTGCGGGAGTGTGCTAAATGCCGAAAGTTGTTACAACAAAGCATACATCTACTGGTATGAATTTGTTGCCCTGTTCCTGTGCTACAAGTCGATATCAATTTTTTATATGTGGCCCAAATATTATGGCCGCAACGTCTGTCAACCTAAGGTGTGCGTGTTACGATTACGTTAACAAAATGACACCTCCGCTAACGTTATTGGGTCTAATCGTTTTCTCCGTTTTTTCAAAAATACCGGCAGAGTTTATCGGCTGAGCACAACTTTAGTGTTATTAGTTAGTTGCCCTGGCAGTTTGCTAACTTTCTGCAGCTATTTATAGGGGGTCGCATGTATAGTTTGTCCACAATTCATGAAACGGAAGTGACTTTCCAGACTGTCATAGATTTGCGGGAGTGTGCTAAATGCCGAAAGTTGTTACAACAAAGCATACATCTACTGGTATGAATTTGTTGCCCTGTTCCTGTGCTACAAGTCGATATCAATTTTTTATATGTGGCCCAAATATATGGCCGCAACGTCTGTCAACCTAAGGTGTGCGTGTTTACGATTACGTTAACAAAATGACACCTCCGCTAACGTTATTGGGTCTAATCGTTTTCTCCGTTTTTTCAAAAATACCGGCGAGTTTATCGGCTGAGCACAACTTTAGTGTTATTAGTTAGTTGCCCTGGCAGTTTGCTAACTTTCTGCAGCTATTTTATAGGGGGTCGCATGTATAGTTTGTCCACAATTCATGAAACGGAAGTGACTTTCCAGACTGTCATAGATTTGCGGGAGTGTGCTAAATGCCGAAAGTTGTTACAACAAAGCATACATCTACTGGTATGAATTTGTTGCCCTGTTCCTGTGCTACAAGTCGATATCAATTTTTTATATGTGGCCCAAATATTATGGCCGCAACGTCTGTCAACCTAAGGTGTGCGTGTTTACGATTACGTTAACAAAATGACACCTCCGCTAACGTTATTGGGTCTAATCGTTTTCTCCGTTTTTCAAAAATACCGGCGAGTTTATCGGCTGAGCACAACTTTAGTGTTATTAGTTAGTTGCCCTGGCAGTTTGCTAACTTTCTGCAGCTATTTATAGGGGGTCGCATGTATAGTTTGTCCACAATTCATGAAACGGAAGTGACTTTCCAGACTGTCATAGATTTGCGGGAGTGTGCTAAATGCCGAAAGTTGTTACAACAAAGCATACATCTACTGGTATGAATTTGTTGCCCTGTTCCTGTGCTACAAGTCGATATCAATTTTTTATATGTGGCCCAAATATTATGGCCGCAACGTCTGTCAACCTAAGGTTGTGCGTGTTTACGATTACGTTAACAAAATGACACCTCCGCTAACGTTATTGGGTCTAATCGTTTTCTCCGTTTTTTCAAAAATACCGGCGAGTTTATCCGGCTGAGCACAACTTTAGTGTTATTAGTTAGTTGCCCTGGCAGTTTGCTAACTTTCTGCAGCTATTTATAGGGGGTCGCATGTATAGTTTGTCCACAATTCATGAAACGGAAGTGACTTTCCAGACTGTCATAGATTTGCGGGAGTGTGCTAAATGCCGAAAGTTGTTACAACAAAGCTACATCTACTGGTATGAATTTGTTGCCCTGTTCCTGTGCTACAAGTCGATATC
>NW_027468173.1:0-35523 GCF_965363235.1 Mytilus galloprovincialis
AAGAAGAAACTTGAAATAAACAGATACAAAAAGGTTAATAATACTATTAAAGCATTGGATTACGGACATTTTCAGTTAGCAAGATTGGATGAATTGGAAACAATTTTTCTTCATATAGTGGTCTTTAATTGTTGCAAGTTATTATAATGATGAGTGTCATGGTAAATGAATGTTTTTCTGCAGGATCCATCCAGCCTCTAGTTTCTTCAAAGTTATATGCCTTTAATTAATATTGATAGTGGATAAATAAAAGCGATTGTTGTTAAAGCAGTAATATTTATTTTTCAGAACTGTGGTCGGATTATCTGCTGGAAGACAGCATACAGTCCTCTTAACAATAGACCAATAAAAAAGACATTAATGTTTTACAATAATTTATAGTGTCATTTTTATACGACCGCTTACAATTTTTTGGTCTTTTATTAGACCATTTCGCAAAACGTTGGTTTTCTGAATATCTTACCAGATTACGTGAATATCATCGAGCCTCTGGAAAACATACTGGACAAGTTAACATCGGTGATGTAGGTCAACTAGGAAGTGAATCCCCACGACCTTTATGGAGATCAGGTACAATAGAATACGTCGTTAAAGGAGGAGATCGACTTATAGAGAACTAGTTACCACACGACCAATTGTGAAGTTATATCTATTAGAACTATAGTAACTGTTATAGGATTTTTGTGAAGGACAGTTAACGTAAAGTGAAATTACAAAAAACTTTCAATGTGATCCATTTATAGAACTTTCAAAGTTTTGATTATTTATCATTTAAAATACTTTTATTTCTTTGAGGCCCCAAGAATGTCGTGAATATAGGCCAAGAGACTTTAGCACGTTATCTTATGTAATTGTTTCCCGTACTTTCGCGCACACTAATGTAACGTAACGTTATGGTTACGTATCTATCTTATCTTACGATCATAAAGCATCTGAACTAGCAAGACGTTATTTTCTTCCACAACAAAAGTGAATAACCCTCAAGATATAACTTCTTGTCGGTCATTAAATCTAATGTTTGCAACATGTTGATAAAAATTTGTTGAATCATTTTAAGTACTTATGTAAGCCTGTAACTACTAATGTTTGCATCAATGCTGTTAGAAACACTTTTGAGTCTGTCATTTCTTTTGTGAGCAACATAATAGTTCACAAATCTTACATTAGCAATGCAAAGATAATCTTTTTTTTTAATTTTTAATTGGGACATGTGTTACAAAATATTTTAAATCAATTTGCCTTTCTTTTTTGAACAGTACATTTTTAAGATATACATTGAAACTTTGAAGGTATCAGGATTGTTCATCTTTCAAACAATAATTTTCTGTCAAAATGTCTGTCCATATTCTTATGATAGCCACATTATAATTAACATATTGTTTTGAAAAAAATATGATGCATATAAATTCTACTTTTGGTTAAAAAATCTCTTATTTATGTCAGGATAATAAGTTTTCCAATATAGAATTTATTTAATTAGTGTTATTTGTTGCTAAATATGCTTATAAGAGTATTTCTTATTTGGAAGCTGCCATTAGACATTCTGTGATCTTATCCTAGGATTTTAACGATGGTTTTATACAGTTTTATATTTTTATGATCAGAATCATACAAGGCAGCAAACACAATATAAATCAATGGTGATATTGATGATCACATAGAATGAAATGGTATTGTATGTATTTATGTATATGTGAAATGCCTTGATGAGCAAATTTGACAAATTTTATAGCTTTACCAAATAGTTTTATATATTTTTAGTGTCATTGTTTTCTCCAGATTTTCAATTGACTTCTGTTTGAAAAAATTGTTTGGGCTATTCTGTGCCAAAAAAACTGTTTTGTGCTAAATGATCAGATTTAACAAACAATAATATATACATGTCATACTGGATTCTAGTGACATGTTTTTCACTTAATATTTACTCTATTCAATACTATATGAACACTTTTTGCTTCTTTTTTTTTTTTAACTTTAAAAAGTAAATTTATATTTTTTTGTTTTCGTAAAATGTAAAACTTTTACTGATGGCATATTTATATTTATGTCCAACTTGAACATAAATTGTTGAACTACTGCTGCTGCCCTAAACTAAGTTAAAAAAAAGAAATAATTTCTTAATATTCATGTGTTTACCTCTACTTCTCTATGTAAGAAATTTTGCTCATGTTTGCATGGTAATTTTTGTCAACCCTTGTTCATATTGAAAAGTGATTCAATAAATTTGTCTTTTATTTTTTGTTGAAATTTTTTTTAAACCTACTGTAAGGAATCGATTTGTACTTCATTTAGAATGGGTGTTATCAAAATGAAATTAAGTAAATGATTTGTTTTGATTAAACCTGTCCTATGATAATTGTGTTTCTTTAACCATAAAACTTGTGGCTCAGAAAATGAGGCTGATATTTTGATACTCAATAAAAAGACAATACTGATTAGTTTATAGTAATGTCCTTGAAAACAAACCCTCAATAACATTCTGCATTTCCTGATTTAGAATATAAATTAAGTTAGGTTAAAATATAAAACAAGCTGTTTTTTTTAATTGCCATGCATGTGGATTTATTTTAATTCATATATTTTCTGTTAGTTTATCATTTACTGTTTGTTCTACCTTAAGAACATCAGATATATTCAGACATCTGAGTAAGAATGAATTTGACAAGAATTAACAAATACATTGTATGTACCTCAGGTTATCTTCAACTTCCCTTATCTCAGGATCAATCATATACAGTGAAACCTGGGTAAACCGAACTCTGCTAAAACCGAACAGTTTTCAAAGTCCCACAAAATTTCCCTATCAATTAACAATAATCTAACCTGAAAAAACCGAACCCTGTCAACACCGAATTCCGAACGCTTTTTGAAGGCTCTTTAGTAAATTTATATTTAAAAATTAGCTGTCAAAATCAATCAATACCAATCAAAACACTAAAATATTATTAATTATTTGCATGATTTAATTAAACAAACACAGGATGGGAGAGTATCCCCGAGGGTATTTGAGGTTTAATGAACTTTTGAGTTGTTATTACAAACTAATTAGCATGTTTGTGTCCATGTATAAATAAAGGCAACAGTAGTTCAAACTCGTAAATCCATGGACAAAAAAACAAAATCGGGGTAACAAACTAAAACTGAGAGAAACGCATTAAATACAAGAGAACAACAACAACACAACATTACAATGTAACACACACAGAAACGGACCAAGCATCAGACAAAATCCCACGAGAATAACAAATATAACATCAAAACCAAATACATGAATTTTGGATAGACAAGTACCGTGACACGTCTTATCGCAATGTGAATTTACACTCAAAATTAAGAGAAAACAAACGACGCAACGTTAAAATGTAACACACACAGAAACGAACTATAATATAACAATGGTCATATTCCTGACTTGGTACAGGACATTTTTAAAGAAAACAAGAATGTGTCCCCAGTACACGAATGCCCCACTCGCACTATCATTTTCCATGTTCAGTGGACCGTAAAATTGGGATAAATCCTCTAATTTGGCATTAAAATTAAAAAGATCATATCATAGGGAACATGTATACTAAGTTTAAAGTCGATTGGACTTCAACTTCATCAAAAACTACCTTGACCAAAAACTTTAACCTGAAGCGGGACAGACGGACGAACGAACGGACGGACGCACAGACCAGAAAACATAATGCCCCTCTACTATCGTAGGTGGGGCATAAAAATGGCGGGTTGAACCTGTACAAAAAGTACAAAATATGGGTACATCAGTCATCATCGTATAACAATTTTAAAAGGAACAATTTAACAGAACACAAAAACATCTGCTACCTACGAACACATTCATTGATTTCAGTGTCTGACGTCAGAAAATTTTATACGTCACATAAATTTGTGGTTCAATGTGCATACAAACAATTTTAAAATTTACACAGGAATGTTAGCATACAGGGTTAAAAAATCAAAAGTATGTAAGAATAAATTTCAGAAATAGACCGAGATTTAAACGAGTCCAAAAGTTATATATAGAATTTATAAGAATCCAAAAATAGTTAATTCCACTACGCGATTGAATGATTTTGACGTTTGTGGTTCAACGTATATTGTATTTCATAATAGAAATATATCATAACGCGATTGAATGATTTTGACGTTTGTGGTTCAACGTATATTGTATTTCATAATAGAAATATATCATAATGACATATACTAGAACAATATCATACTGAAGGGATCTTTTAAAGTTCAGAGTCACGTTATAAGAACAAAAGAAATACAAAAGGTCGCATATATAAAACAAACCACCAAAAAATGAAAGTCAATACAAACACATTGACGAGATGTATAAGTACCGAGCCACGTCAAACGGATATCACATAAAACCATTCAACAGTTAAAGCAATATTAATAATAGAACAAAGACAAATGAAAGAACTATAAAACACGTTGTTAAGATGATAAACAACATCAGTACGCAGAATCTATACATCAAGACCATCGTGTATTTTTGAGAAGTTGATACGGAATATTTATCAACAAGGTCTTGGTACCTTCCGATGAACTTTTTTTAGAAAAAGACGAGAAGTTCTTTGACATACCCCTGGTTCATCAACTTTCTACTCGGACACTGATGACGTTTTACAAAGTCGGAGTAGGAGCTGCAAGCTCTTGAATATCGAATAAGTTGGGAAATACATATCCCATATGCAGGTGAAGTTGGTATATTGCTACTAAGGTGGGGGGAATTTATAATTTCAAAACTAAAATCGTCATTTGTCATAGATTCTGGTACTGAGATGACTGTGTAAGTCAAATTCGAGATATAAGTCTAAAAATGAGGCGGAGGAAGTCGTGTCTGTTGTTTCTTAGATCTCTAGTTCTGGGGGACATATTAATGGAACCCTATCAGAAAAGTTAGGACTGTTTATGGAAAGAACATCATCAATATATCTGAAAGTGAAATTAAATAATCTGGCTTCTACCTTAATTCACGATTTAAGAATTTGTTTGATTCAAAGTGCTTTTGGTTGCTTTAAATATCTCCGATCAATAATCAGGCGGTATTTTGTGGAAATAATAACCTGTCCCGAACCGGGAGATGTTGGCTGCAATAGGAATTTATTTATAAAAAAAAGGCCATATCTTAGTTACTTTATATAGTGGCCGCTATTGATTGTAAATATCAACCAGCAAAAAGTAAAATCACAAAAAAACTGAACTTAGAGGAAAATAAATTCGGAAAGTCCATAATCACATGGCAAAATCAAAAAACAAAACGTATCAAAAACGAATGGACATGAACTGTCATATTCCTAAATTGGTACAGACTTCAAATGTAGAAAATGGTTGATTAAACCTGGTTCTAAAGCGCTAACCCCCTCACTTTAATGACAGTCTCATCAAATTCCGTTATATTTACATTGATGCGTTAAATGAACAGACACAATAAATAAAATAGTCAAAATATGGGTACATCAGTCATCATCGTATAACAATTTTAAAAGGAACAATCTAACAGAACACAAAAACATCCACTATCTACGAACACATTCATTGATTTGAGTGTCTGACGTCAGAAAATTTTATACGTCACATAAATTTGTCGTTCAATGTGCATACAAACGATTTTGAAATTTTACATTGGCAATGTTAGCATACAGGGTTAAAAAATCAAAAGTATGTAAGAATGAATTTCAGAAATAGACCGAGATTTAAACTAGTCCAAAAGTTATATATAGAATTTATAAGAATCCACAAATAGTTAATTCCACTACGCGATTGAATGATTTTGACGTTTGTGGTTCAACGTATAACGTAACGGTACCCAAATTGCACCGAGTACCCAAATTGCACTTATTTAGCAAAACTAGCAGCGAAAATCTTTAATACAACCCATTTCGTAAAGACTAAGCAATTTGTATTTTTATTATTTGATACTAAGCACATCTTTCAACATAGGTAAAACTATTTAGATATGCACAAAACTTTCACAGTATTTATCAACAGATGAAGTATTTACTGAAAAAGCAAAATGTACTGAAACGTCGCCATGCGACGTCATCAAAACGTCATCTTTTTTTAAAAAGCAAATACAATATGTTACAAGTATCCATTTAAAAAAATAATAAAGCCGAGTAAGCATGGACTAATATCCAATTGTTGAAAATATTTGAAGAAATTAAACAAAAGCTCTGTTATTAGACTTTTGACGATGTGAATTTAAGCATGGATGCAATTTGGGTACTCCTCATTTCAGAATCATTGATGGTTTGGAGGTCAGTTTAGACCAATTTTTCTATGATTCCATATGGAATAAAATTCGAATAGGTGTACCTTTATAATAAAGAATTCAAAGGATACGGCTACAAAATAAAGACAGAATGGACATTTTTTTCATAAAAAAACGTAAATGAAAAAACTGTCAAAATAGGTGCAATTTGGGTACCGTCACGTTATAGTAATTCATAATAGAAATATATCATATTGACATATACTAGAACAATATCATACTGACGGGATCTTTTAAAGAACAGAGTCACGTTATACGAACAAAAGAAATACAAAAAGTCGTATATACAAAACAAACCACCAAAAAATGAAAGCCAATACAAACACATTGACGAGATGTATAAGTACCGAGCCACGTCAAACGAATATCACATAAAACCATTCAACAGTAAAAGTAATATTAATAATAGAACAAAGACAAATGAAAGAACTATAAAACACGTTGTTAAGATGATAAACAACATCAGTACGCCGAATCTATACATCAAGACCATCGTGTATTATTTGAGAAGTTGATACGGAATATTTATCAACAAGGTCTTGGTACCTTCCGATGAACTTTTTTAGAAAAAGGACGAGACGTTCTTTGACACTACCCTGGTTCATCAACTTTCTACTCAGACACTGATGACGTTTTACAAAGTCGGAGTAGGAGCTGCAAGCTCTTGAATATCGAATAAGTTGGGAAATATATATCCCATATGCAAGTGAAGTTGGTATATTGCTACTAAGGTGGGGGTAAATTTATATTTTCAAAATTAAAATCGTCTCGTTTGTCATAGATTCTTGTACTGAGATGACTGTGTAAGTCAAATTCGAGATATAAGTCTAAAAATGAGGCGGAGGAAGCCGTTTCTGTTGTTTCTTTGATCTCTAGGTATGGGGGATATATTAATGGAACCCAATTAGAAAAGTTCGGACTGTTTATGGAAAGAACATCATCAATATATCTGAAATTGAAATTAAATAATCTGGCTTCTACCTTAATTTACGATTTAAGAATTTGTTTGATTCAAAGTGCTTTTGGTTGCTTTAAATATTTTGGTTGCTTTAAATATCTCCGATCAATAATCAGGCGGTATTTTGTGGAAATAATAACCTGTCCCGACCCGGGAGATGTTGGCTGCAATAGGAATTTATCTATAAAAAAAAAGGCCATATCTTAGACCCCGTTCACACTAGCATTTTTTTAATCGATCTAATTTGAATCGATCTTAATAAAACCAGTTAGCGTTCACATTATCTTTAAGCATAACGATCTCTATCGGTCTAAACCGATCCACTGCGTTCACACTACAATTAAAAACGCAATCGATCTAACCTTTTTACCCGTAAAACTGTAAACATTGTGTATAAATAGAACTGATTTATTAAATTCATCTATTGATACTCTGACACACACACTTAAAAAATGGATAAAGTTATTGTTTCTCCTGAATCAGAAGTTAACATTTTGGTACAGGTGTTATTGCCAATGCCGTTTTCTTTAATTTTGAACAAAAATATCTGTTACAACACGACGAAGTATTGCGGTTCCTGAAAAGAAAAAAAAAATCATCATAAGAAAAGAAGACACAGATTTCGCAAATCTATGCGATGTCGAAGACAAAATGTTTTCAGTTTGTTTTAAATGTCTGTAAACAGAGAAATATGGGTTATACAACGAACCTCTGAGATGGTTTTGTCGCTGTACATGCTCATGGGTTTTTTTCGATTCAATCGTACTAGTTTAAACCGATCTCTGCGTTCACATTTAAAGTAAGATCGGTTTACTTTAGATCGATTCAAACTAAACTACCTCTTTTGGTGTTTTAGTTTAGACCGATTGAAGATCGATTCAAAGCGTTCACATTGGCCCTTAAATCGATCTAAAGTGAATCGGTCTAGTTTAAATCGATAAAAATGTTCTAGTGTGAACGGGGTCTTAGTTACTTATAGTGGCCGCTATTGACCCAGCAAAAAGTAAAATCACAAAAATACTGAACTTAGAGGAAAATCAATTCGGAAAGTCCATAATCACATGGCAAAATCAAAAAACAAAACGTATCAAAAACAAATGGACAAGAACTGTCATATTCCTGAATTGGTACAGGCATTCAAATGTAGAAAATGGTGGATTAAACCTGGTTCTATAGCGCTAACCCTCTCACTTTAATGACAGTCTCATCAAATTCCGTTATATTTACATTGATGCGTTAAATGAACAGACACAATAAATAAAATAGTCAAATTATGGGTACATCAGTCATCATCGTATAACAATTTTAAAAGGAACAATTTAACAGAACACAAAAACATCTACTATCTACGAACACATTCATTGATTTGAGTGTCTGACGTCAGAAAATTTTATACGTCACATGTGCATACAAACAATTTTAAAATTTACACAGGAATGTTAGCATACAGTGTCAAAAAATCAAAAGTATGTAAGAATAAATTTCAGAAATAGACCGAGATTTAAACTAGTCCAAAAGTTATATATAATATTTATAAGAATCAACAAATAGTTAATTCCACTACGCGATTGAATGATTTTGACGTTTGTGGTTCAACGTATATAGTAATTCATAATAGAAATATATCATAATGACATATACTAGAACAATATCATACTGACGGGATCTTTTAAAGTACAGAGTCACGTTATAAGAACAAAAGAAATACAAAAAGTCGTATATACAAAACAAACCACCAAAAAATGAAAGCCAATACAAACACATAGACGAGATGTATAAGTACCGAGCCACGTCAAACGAATATCACATAAAACCATTCAACAGTAAAAGTAATATTAATAATAGAACAAAGACAAATGAAAGAACTATAAAACACGTTGTTAAGATGATAAACAACATCAGTACGCCGAATCTATACATCAAGACCATCGTGTATTATTTGAGAAGTTGATACGGAATATTTATCAACAAGGTCTTGGTACCTTCCAAAGAACTTTTTTAGAAAAAGGACGAGACGTTCTTTGACATTACCCTGGTTCATCAACTTTCTACTCAGACACTGATGACGTTTTACAAAGTCGGAGTAGGAGCTGCAAGCTCTTGAATATCGAATAAGTTGGGAAATATATATCCCATATGCAGGTGAAGTTGGTATATTGCTACTAAGGTGGGGGAAATTTATATTTTCAAAATTAAAATCGTCTCGTTTGTCATAGATTCTGGTACTGAGATGACTGTGTAAGTCAAATTCGAGATATAAGTCTAAAAATGAGGCGGAGGAAGCCGTGTCTGTTGTTTCTTTAATCTCTAGTTCTGGGGATTTATTAATGGAACTCAATCAGAAAAGTTCGGATTGTTTATGGAAAGAACATCATCAATATATCTGAAAGTGAAATTAAATAATCTGGCTTCTACCTTAATTTACGATTTAAGAATTTGTTTGATTCAAAGTGCTTTTGGTTGCTTCAAATATCTCCGATCAATAATCAGGCGGTATTTTGTGGAAATAATAACCTGTCCCATACCGGAAGATGTTGGCTACAATAGGAATTTATTTATAAAAAAAGGCCATATCTTAGTTACTTATAGTGGCCGTTATTGATTGTAAATATTCATGTCGTTTTAATTTGTTTATGGCATTCGTCTATCGTGGAGAAAAATAGGAAAGAAGGGTTAATAGCTTAACTTACGAGTTCGATCATTAGGGTTCAAATATATTCTGTTACGGCATTCGTTTTACCTCTAGCGAACGCTCTGCCTTATTGTAAAAAATGTGTAAGCATTTGCTTCACATTGATCAACTTTGCATCTATAGTCGTGAATATGCATGACATATTTGCCACTGGACCCAAAGGAGCAATAAATTAATCAGCTTCATTTAGTGATGTATAATCATGTGTCCTCAGTTGATTAAAGTCTCAAAACAGTTTTCCAATTTTTATATATTTTATTATTATTTACATTTGAGTAATAATCAAGGATTACATTATATAATTTCCAACATAAATTGTTGCCACTCAATGAAGATTGTTTTCTGTTCTAGTCCCCTCGACTAGAACAGAAAACAATCTTCATTGAGTGGCAATAACTCATATATTGAAGCGTACAATGACGACTGTCTCGTCTAGATGCCAACATTTGATGTTTCAAGTTTATTTGTTTCTCAAGACTGGTAGAAAAGTTGTCACAAAAAGCAAAAAAAAATATAAAAAGCTTTACAACAATTTATAAAAAGATTCAACTTATTTTGGGCGTTTCATTTTTTTTTAAATATTGTCTTGCTGATCGGTTTTGTTATATATTTTGTTCATCTACTATTGTTCTAGGAAAAGCCACAAAAAATGATGTTAAAATCAGGCATGCGAATTTTTGAAAAGATTTAGCTGACCTTTCTTATTGTTTACACATTTCAATCATTCAACTCGTGCGTAGATCGTCTTTCCCTCTAATGTTTTTTTAGGTATAGATACTAAGCGTGAAATTCTCACTCCTATTATATTTTGATCGGACAAAGCTGCGTATTTATATATCCAATAAGCCAAACGAACGCACCCATTTAGCAAGGGGGGAAATGGGACGGGAGAGCTCCAGACATGTCAATATTCACTGTGCTTAAACGGCTGTGGGTAACTTAAGTTACCCACAGCCCAAGATGGAGCCGCCTTGCGTCGGTTAGATACTTTTCTTCTATAGAATAACAATACCACGAATGCATCAATTAAACAACTGAATTTAAAAGTTGTATTAATCGTTTAGGGAAACCCCTAAACTGGAAAGGTGACTAAATTCTACAAAATAAACGATCACAGCACGATTTTAAAAAACACTTAGGCTGTCCGTAACTTCAAAACAACTTGTCCGTAACTTTTTTCATCATACCAATAGAGATGTCCGTAACTTTCAAAGAATCGACATACGCGGATGTAATGTTTAAACTGGTGATAGAGATTGCATCAAATACATATTCACAAAACGAAGTAGATGTCTAGTATGATATAATTCATTGTATCGATGGAAGACAAAATTGGGAAAAATATGAAAAAAATCACGATAAATCCGCAAAACTCGGGTCTTATTTTGTATAACGTCGGGGTATCCGAATCGCCAAGTTCGGAGGGTTGTTTCCGATCATAGCAGTATGATAAACTGTTGAAACATATCATTGTTCGTTTTTATTTTTGAACAAGTAGACTACACAAGTATTTTTTACACATACATGTAGCATGTATACACTTACTGATTTTCTGCCAGCAACGACAAGGGTAGCGTGAATCCGGGATTTTGGATTTTGGAGGGGAACCCAAATTGCCCAGGCAATCAGTGGATAGACTATACGAGACTTAAGTGCACAAACTTTTCCCGTCTTTTTGAAAAAGCCAAAAACACTTTTCTCTCATCCCCACAAAAACCAAGATTTACAGTAAATGGGAAAACTTTAAAAAAAAAAAAAAAGAGGACATTTTGTATAAATGAATAAACCTAGTTTTACAGCAGCTGCATATTTCATTTGTATGCAAGCTGCATTAAATCTCATTAAACTGAATAAAACTGAAAGACACAATAGGTAAAAGTCAGTGACAATAAAAGGAAAAGAGCAGTCAACACAGTGTAACAATTCGACATAGTATATAAAAATATAAATAACTACGTAGGACAACAGGGTAATTTAATAGTCTAACAACCCCTGATAACATACAAAGAGAGAAAAAAAACATACTAGGAAACATATTCAAAAAATCATAACACTATAACTAACTGGTGGGATGTATAAATACCGAGCCGCGTCAAAGAGTATTCATCAAAATACACATAGAAAGAAACAGAGGTGAAGGTAAACCGCAAACATATAATTAAACTCAAAACATTAAAGAGTATGGAAAAGCCTTGGTCTGACAAGCGAAAAACGTCGATAAGACGCACATCAGTAAATAAAAGTTGAAACCATAACCAGGATGGAGTACCCCAAACTCGACATAAAACTTCTGTGGTGTAAGTATGATGCGTTAATAAAATCACATTTGGTGGTGAATGAGTAGTATAAACGGCCGCGAAGGTTACAAATATGATGTTAATTGTCTTCTAATTGTTGAAATTATAATTCTTAAAAATTTTAAATCAAAAGTTACCCACATCTAAAAATAAAGTTACGGACAGTCTGCTTAGTTTCGATCAAAAAGTTACGGACATCTTATGCATTTTTTAAAGTTGACCTTGCGCTTTAGTGAACTTTATATTAACAAATTTATGGTAATTGTTAGTCATTTCTTTATTCAATAATCCTATAAATATTTACATTCTGCATGAAAAACGTCGCAAAAGGTACATTTTGTATGAATTAAATATCAACGAGTTTAGAGTCCGCCATCTTGGGCTGTGGGTAACTTAAGTTACCCACAGCCGTTTAAGCACAGTGAATATTTCTATACCGAAGCGAATTATTTGGTTTTGAATAAAAGGAGATAAAGGTAAACATTAATGCGACAGCAACCCAAAGACGCAGATAAATAAAAATATTTAGATTCAACATTCGGTCTTTTTTTATAGAAAGATCATGCGTATATAATACAGAATAATAAGCTCAAAACCAACCCATGACTAAATAATAGTTATAAGGAGTTAATTCAATAATATTTTCCGTCTTGAAAATATTATATATCCGAAAAGCCTGCACATTTGATTTAATGTTATTTACCGTCCAAGATAATCACAAGTGTTTGGTTGAAAAATTTTACCTGCCATATTTTAATTTTGATCTGTGAAAATTTAAGAAGTTGTAATATAAACCATTAAAAGAAAAACACTTCACTGTAAAATAAATAATGATAATGGATGACGACCAGCGGCAAATAAAATTAAGATTCAGGACGATAACATGTAAATATAATAAGAGTATGAATCCCGTTTTTTTACTAGACTGACAAGCTGAGTCGGGTTTTTTTTTTATCGTGTAAGTTCACAAGGTATTAGTTCGCAGGAAGAAAAGTCACCGACCCGGACACATTTCCGACTCTGAGCCGGCCAGTCTGTGCTCTTACTCCAAAATGCCACGTGTTTAGCGTTGAAATAGAATACCAATTTAATTAACGTCTGTGTTTGACCCGTTTGGGATTCGAACAAATGACCTCCCGCTCTCGAGGCGAACACCCCCACACGAGACCAACCAGGAGACAGTAGTGATCGGTAGTACAGAATATCATACCAAAAACTAAAATACAATACACCTTCACAGAATCTCACAGTTACAAAAGCGAGCTAAAAGTATCTAACCTAAATTGGATGCGTGAAATTATATTGTAACCTACGTAAACATGGAGCTGCAAATGTTTGCACCTGTCCTAAGTCAGGAATCTGATGTACAATAGTTGTCGTTTGTTTATGTAAATTATACGTGTTTCTTGTTTCTCGTTTTTCATATAGATTAGAACGTTTGTTTTCCCGTTTGAATGGTTTTATACTAGTACTATTGGGGCCCTTTATTGTAGCTTATTGTAATCGGTGTGAGCCAAGGCTCCGTGTTGAAGCCGTACATTGAACTATAATGGTTTACATATATTGTTACTTGGATGGAGAGTTGTCTCATTGGCACTCACACCACATCTTCCTATATTTATGATCGACTTCAGGGTCAGATTTTATGGATCAACGCTCTCGGCAAATTAAAAACTTTTGCACCTATTATTTGAGTGGTCCGAATATTGCCAGCTGTTTCAAGTCTAAATTTCTGCCCCTATTCAATATACCCTCATTTTCCAGTGGTAGTTTAAAGTTTCACGTCCAACCTCACTGTCGACCTCCTATTGTACGACCTACCTATTGCATTTAAAATGTATGTGTCATAGTCATGAACATTTATGAAATATTTGCTACTGGACGTCAGAGATGGGTCTGATTACTTTCAATGTAATTGATTAAATTACAATTACTTTGTCATTTGTTTGATTAAATTAAATAAATGATTACATCATTTCTGAAAGTATCTGATTAAATTAATGATTACGTTGTCAAAGTAATCATGATTACATCTGATATCAATGAAATTTTAAAAAAAATAATTGAATGACTTGAATGAATAAACGTTTAATATAACTAGAGCATTTTTGGGAAAGGATTTTATTTGATATATTTAAAAATGATAACTTCAAACTTCATCTATTTAATAAACCCCAAATTTTACTTCATATATTCATGAACATTGTGTCACTGGTAATGACCAATTACACTTTATCATCATTGATCTCTGAATTATTTTGACTCTAATTGAATAAAGGTTTATAAAGAGTTTTGTGTTTGTCTTCTGACCTCTTCAAGACTTTATATGTATTTCAAGGTGTAGTTTATGGAAATTAAAATATGGATGAAATAAACTTACCAGTTAAAAACTTTGTAAATTTTAATAGATTTGGTTAATCAAATTGTAAGCAAAATATAAATACTAAAGGTTATTGCATTTGACATGTCCAGTCCCAAAACATACCAAAATTTGTACATATTTGTCCAATTTTTGATTTAGATTATGGTAATTAGATAAATTTTCACATGTCTGATTTATCTTTAACCATATATATTGTCCTACAGCTACACTCAATTGGTAATTGCAATAAAAACAAACCTTAATTAGTCTCCTACCTGTCAATTCATAGTTGACAAAAATCACAATATTAACAAGATTATAATTCAGAGTTAAAGAAAAGTATTACTTGAATATAACAGTTATTACCAAATATATATGTGTACATCTTACAATTGTGAATATTTGTACAATATCTTTTACGAAGGCCAGAGACATATAATTGTATTATATGTGTCTGCTTAGGCTAATGGTGACTTTTTAATACTGTAACAGTTTATTTTTTTACTGAAGTACAATGTATACAAATCAATTAACATGCTTAAAGTAAACAAAACTATTTTAACATGATGAATATTTATTAAATATGTAAAACAAAAAGGTCCATCTATTGATCATAAACACAGTTTTAGATTTTTTCATTGTAATCAGAATGTAATCAAAAAGTAATCAGGATTACAGGGTATTTTGAAAAGTAATCGATTAAATTAAATTACATGTAATCAGATTTTTGGCTGATAAATGATTACATGATTACTTGAAAAATTGCAATCAATTACAGCTGATTAACGATTACAATTACAATTACCCCTAGTCTGCTGGACGTAAAGCAAACAACAATCAATCAATTTAATTGATTTCTCTGTTCAAGTACTTAGCACACAAAGACAAGATCTTGTAAAATGCTATAATTTACAATTTACATTTAAATTTTTTACGTGTTGTTTTTGTTGTTGTTTTTTGTTGTTGGGGTTTTTTTTTTTGGGGGGGGGGGGGGGTCTCTTCAGTTAATCACATAAATGAATGCTTATTAAAAAGTTTTAAATATTTTTTCACTATGGTTCTTATCTACTGTTTTGATACGATTTATAACATATGATTTTTTTTTGTCAGGCAAGGATAAAACTTAAGAAAGATAAAAGTTTGTTTAGGTGTTTGTGCTTCATTTAGACTTGAAAAGGGAATAACGGACGACTATATTAAAGAGTTTGTTTTCATATAATGTATTGAACTTGCGAATATATCTCACCTCACACGTTTTGATCGGGCCAGTCTAACCTAGTTTAATACGGTTTTATTCATTGAAGTTTGCATACATAGTTTTTATTAAAAAAAAAACCACACAAATAAAGTAAGATCTATTAATTAATTGGACTAAATAGCCAAAACTAATTATTTTGCATTTTAACGTAATGTAGGAAAATTACTAAATTACCAAATCAGAAACAAAAGGAACATTTACCGGATGAATATTGTGAAGGACCTTATGCATCTAGGTCTGTACGATTAGAAGTTATGAGACAAGCTGTTTAAAAAGCTAATTGTTGGAAGAGTTTACCTACTGTTTTATAAGGTCTGATCTTTACGAATCTATTTCATGATTACTGACAGATCAAAAAACATCAAGTATATATAGCATGAAAGTTGGCAAAAAAAGTATAAATTTACCCCCTAATTTTATAAAACTATCATTTGGTGTTATTTAGAAGCTATTTTTTTGTTATCATAAATAAATAATTATATGATGTAATGCCATTAAATCCGTCCGTTTTCATTTCAATTTTGTAACTGTTAATTGTATATATCCGTCTGAGTACTGTTTAACTATCATTCAAGTTGAACATATTAAGACTCGTCCAGTACAGGGGAATTAGGTTTCTGCAAGTGCTTTTTTATGTTCTTTTCTTATATTTTTGTCCGTTTGTAAGTCAATAAAAGTTCAATGATTAAGTTAAGATTGACATTAAAAGACCTCCTCACAAAAAGGGCTGTTCGAATCCCCTTTTTGTTCGGAGGTCTTTTAATATCAATATTAACTTATCATTGAACTTTTACTATTACTAATGTTTGAGTAGATCCTTCCAGTTCCCTCATTTTTTCTGGAAAATTCATTATAGAAAAATTATTATCATTTAATTTGAAAATAATGTTATATTATATTTAATAAGTAAAAGTGTTATCCCAAGGCTGTAAAATTAACATGATGATAATGACATTCATCTTTTTAGTTGATTTTTACATTGTGACATGGGATCAGATATTTTTTATTTTGATAAAACTTGCACTGGTGAATGACCAATGTTTGTCTTCACTGACAGCATGATTGGGTCATTATTAACCATATATTAAATACACTGCACAATTTTAGCAGTGAAATAATTATATGTGAGGAAGCTGATATAATGAGTTTATTAGCAATAATACAGCAGATATTATTTTTATAGTCCACATGTACCTTATTCATAGAACTGTGAAATTTGATAATTATATTGATTGATTGAACATGAACCACCTCTTGGTTTTAAAACATGTTTATTTACATCAATCAATTCATAATGAATTTTTAGTATTCAGCTATCTATATAAATATGAAATAATCTTTGCTGAAAGTGAAGATACAGTAATAACTTGATTCATTTTAAGAATGTTACATAGTCAGCTAAAAATCACACAGAAATGACAAATGTAAAACAATTCATAAGAGAAAACTAACAACCTAATTTTTGCACAAAATAGTGAACACAAAAATATATATAACCACTGATTACAAGCTCCTGGCTTTAGACAGGCACTGCCCAGGGCCGTAAATTACATAGAAGCATGTAGGCAGTTGCGCCCTGACAAAAAAAAAGTGAGAGAAAAAAACACTGAAAAGAAAAAAATGGTTAAAATCATGCATAATTTTTATAGCACTGGTTGTTATTTAAAACAACAAGGTTGTTAATCATAATGGTATGCAGGTGTGTTCAATATGGTCAGTACCCAACTCAAATCCTTTGCACACATAAAATTTTCCCACCAACTACTATTGCATCTGCATACATAGAAGTGACAATGTTGGCAATATTGAATGCATAGAAGTGCTAAAAAGATGGGATTCGTCCAGTCAGAAAAAAATCACCTTAGCATTTGACAAAGCCAGAATACAACTTTTTGGTGTATACAAACATTGTTACGTTTTAATAATTTGAACTTGATAGATAACATTATGAGTTATTGAGTATGCATTTTCATTTTAAGGTTTGAAAATTGTGTCTTTGAAACGAAGACAAAATTAGTTCTATTTGGACAGCCAAATAAGCCGGATAAACCACAAAAAATGACCAACTTCAGGGGGCTTTCATTTTAAGTCTTTGCAAAATTTTCCCTAAACTGAAGTAAAAATAGCTTGTAAAGATTCATAAAGCAGGATAAAGCGAAAACAAATCTTACTCTACCGGGACACGTAATCTAATTAAATTGAGAATGGAAATGGGGAATGTGCCAAAGAGACAACAACCCGACCATTGAAAAAAACAACAGCAGAAGGTCACCAACAGGTCTTCAAATTAGCGAGAAATTCCCGCACCCGTAGGCGTCCTTCAGCTGGCCCCTAAACAAATATATACTAGTTCAGTGATAATGAACGCCATACTAATTTCCAAATTGTACACAAGAAACTTAAATTAAAATAATACAAGACTAACAAAGGCCAGAGGCTCCTAACTCTGGTTTATAACTATTTTTAATATATTCCAGGCGCATATTTATTGAAATGTAACAAAAAATTAACAAGTCGTGTATTCCTGGGAGGTTCATTGCATACAAGGAAAAGGCCCGAAAAAATATCCTTTTCTGCATGGAATGGGTCAAATATGTTTTTGACTCGCTCCGCTCGGCGATAATAAACTGCCTCCCCTTACAGGGCAGGAAATTTAAGGCCCTGGGCACATACAGAATATGGCGGGATTAAACATGTTAGCGGGCACCTAACCCACCCCTAACCGTACATTGACTGTCGTATGGTAAACATTTTCTAAAATGCTATCAAATTAGATATTCGGACGTGTGTATCTGTATGCTTAGTCATATTTGCATCTGTCGAGTTAATGTATTTCTACCAATTCAACTTTCGTATACATAAGGATTTATTTTTTACATGTACAAAATACCTCCAAGAGTGTTTCGACAATACAACGGATATTATGGGTTGCTGTCTGCATGTTATGGTGGTAAATTAATTATTTTTTAAAAATGCATATTGGTTATAATCATATCAAAGCATTATTTCATACACGCAAAATTCATTGACAAACGCAATATTGTGTCAACGAAGCGTACAGTATAAAAAGGTGTAATGACAACGAAGCGTAAACCACATGAAAATAAAGACTTTAAAACGTGTATTTTTTTTTTTGTTTCTAGACACAACACAAACATTCGACCTTAATGCGCGTTTTTCAATAAAAACGTACTTTCTTGTCCTAGCCACTTTAAAAAAAAATATGTTTGATCTTTGCAAGTAATTTTTTGTGCAGTCAGTACATTGAATTATATATAACATTTTTAAGCAAAGAAACAGTTTATTTTTTAGAGGGATTGATAAAATATTGATTCCTGAATGGTCCAAAACAACCAAAATGGCATGTCCCTAGACCGCCTGTTCAACATTGATACTCTCAAATATCGTAAAAAAATGTAGAAATAAATATTAATTTTACTTAATATAAGTTCTTTAATAATTCAAAAGTATGTTTAGAGCCAACATATTTTAATAAACAGCTTTTAACATAGGATTTTTTATTTTAGAAGGTGTGTCCCTAACACAATGTCCACTACGAAACGAAGTCATTAAAACTTGCTTATAAACAGTTTTATAAAATCAATGTAATTTTTTGTTTGCAAGAGATATAAACATTACGGTCTTACAAAAGAAGTGATGCTTTTATAACGGCAATTAAACTGTTGGTAAGAAAAATTGAGCACATCAAATGGACCAGAGTGATACCGTATTTTTGTAAATGTCCACTACGAAACGGGTAAAATCTCCTTCAGTAACTGGTTTTAAAATTATGAAAAAAATATCAGTGTACAGCTAATAACGCTTTGATGAATACAGTCAGTCTTATTACTATTGCAATATTTGGGTTGTGAGAAAAAAATAAAACATGTGAATACGTCCCCTACGAAACAAGTTTGGGAGAAAAACGTTTCGTAGTGGACACTACCACTACCATGCAGTCTTTTTTTACTCTTTTTTCAATTATATTCGTGCAAAGCAAATAACAAATGTTAGTTTCATGTAATTTTTATTATGTTTTTATTAACATAGAATATAGGGTTGATGTCAACTACGAAACTTTTTGTCCACTACGAAACGGTTTTGCCAACTACGAAACGCATCAAAATGTCCACTACGTAACATGAGTTGTACCTTCATATGAAAAGTACTGTCTAATCTTTATCGATAAAAATGGTTCTGCAATTCAGAAAAAAATGAGATTTTCTAGTATATAAAGTAAACAAACTGGAATGTCTATAGGAAACATTTAAAATTGCAAAAATATGTGTGTTTAGAAGCAGTTTTGTACGAAACAGTACACAAATTATGAAAATAATATAATTTTAAAGAGTATTTAAGATTGCACTTTTTGTTTACAAACAAGTCTATAATAGATGTATTCAAAATAACTCTTGAAAATAAATTTTAGACTTGTTGATTTTCCTTTTTTTTTTTAGGTCTGAAAGGAACGCTTTAATTGAAAAACGCCCATATAAGTTGGTTAATATTAACTATGAAATTTTCAAAAATGTATGTTATAAAAACTATGAGGTACAAGAAACATTAATATCGTCGTGCGTCATTTGATGTTTGTATATAAAAATTCAACATATTTGAAAAAAACCTTTAGTAACTAATGAGTATTATGGTAAAAAATATATTGGAATAAAAATATCCGAAGAATAGATAATTGATTTTCTTTAAAAGTATTAATTTCTTACTGTCTGAAATCAGTGTTACACGATGTGTTCGATTCGAACGCGTCAACGTCCGGTTTCATCTGTATCCGGGTTATACAGGGTGTTGAAGTATGTTTTTTATTTTTAAAATCTGCTGCTCTTGGTGGATATGTAGGATTTTTTTGTTATAATTTTGCCGGTGCTCATTTTTTTCCCTCAAAAATTGTATTCAGTTTAACACTGTAACGTTTTAGCCATATTCTTTTAATGAATTATAAATATAAAACACAATTGTTGCATTCATTGTATTTATTGGGAATGAAATGAACAGAAAACGATCTAATCTGTAGTTGTCACCATGCATCCTTCAATGGATTGATACTGTGGACCGTGTAGCATTAACAAATATGCAAAGAAAAGAATTGAAACATTTATTGGTTATACAAAATCAGCTGGGTTTCAACCAAATTTAGGACCAGGAAACAGAGCACAGGCGTCAACAAACTAAATATACAAATAAGACATGTGAAATGTCTTCACAAACATAATTTTAAAAGATCTTTGTTCTCAACGTTTCCTGTCCCATTTTTTATGGAAATTTATCCATTTTTCATTGAATTTTTCGTTGAAAATCAATAAGAGTACAACTTGTGATGTCATAATAAAACACAGGAACGTAAATGGCTTATTTCCTATCTAGTCACTGTATTAGCTATGATTTATTGTGATATTGGTAAATAAATCCTAATTTACAATTAACGCTAAAAAAAAGGGGCCATTTTAGGAAAAGGTAAAATCACAAAAACACTGAACCCCAAAGAAAATTCCAAACGGAAAGTCCCTAATCAAATGGCAAAATCAAATGATAACACTCATCAAACCAATGGACAACAACTGTCATATTCCTGACTTGGTACAGGCATTTTCAAATGTAGAAACTGGTGAATTAAACCTGGTTTTTTCATGTTATGAATGTCATTGGCAGTGTGTGGATCCCATGCTCTTATTCCATCTTTGTTCTCACAGGGTCTTATAGCAGAGTTCATGGGTCTTTTGTGGGTTTATGTTTCTCTGCAAGAATGCCTTGGTGTTGTAGGCTTTCCTCACACTTGGTGTATGTGGATTCTCCAGTTATATTTGTGTTTGAATAATTGCTTATATCTTTTATATAAGCTTTGGATTTCAAATATTTTGGCCACGAGCATCACTAAAGAGACATGTATTGTCGAAATGCGCATCTGGTGCAAGAAAATTGGTACCGTTAATTTTATTACTTCCACCGGGTCGATGCCTCTGCTGGTGGACTATTAGTCCCCGAGGGTATCACCACCCCAGTAGCCAGTACTTCGGTACTGGCATGAAAATACGGATTTTTTTTGTGTTATTAAAATTTACTGTTACAAAATGATAGAAATTATTATAAATTAAGGAATGTATCTCCCTCATGCAAAGCTCTGGTTCCTTTCACGGATTTGGCTATCATTTTTGGACCTTTTGGATTATAGCTCTTCATCTTTTATATAAGCTTTGGATTTCAAATATTTGGCCAAGAGCATCACTGAAGAGACATGTATTGTCGAAATGCGCATCTGGTGCAAGAAAATTGGTACCGTTAATTTTATTACAAATATTTTGCGGATTCAATTTCCTCTACGACATGGTCATGTATGTTATTTTTAGTTTCTCTCGGTTTACAGCCGCTAGAGATTCAATTTAGACTTCATCAGTTTTTGATAAACCAGGTAAACGAAAGCATCTATTGATCAGGCTTCGAATAGAACCAGGTTCAACCGAACATTTTGTTCTTAACATGTCCTGTACCAAGTCAGGAATATGGCAATTGTTATCTACTAGTATATATTAGTTCGTTTCTATGTATGTTGGGGACTTCAGTGTTTCTGGTCGTCCTTTGTTTTCCTGTTATAGTTGATGTGTTTTCCTCGCTTTAAGTTTGACACCAAGATTTGTTTTCTCTCTAACAATTTATGACTTTTGAACACCAATATACTTTTATTATTTTTAATTTAGCGTCACTGATGAGTCTATTGTAGACGAAATGCGCGTCTGGCGTAAATTCAAAATCTCAAAAATCGTATCTATGATGAGTTTATATACTACTGTTGCCTTTATTCGACGGTTTGTAAAGAACAAGGTCAGTGTAATGTAGAGATTGGTGGAACAAGTAACAGTTTTCTTCATATGCCAGTTGTGTATCATTTTTTTTTTGAAACCAGAGTTTAATTTTTTTTCCTTGGATAGATCATTGGTAGTCTTCAATGACGATTCATGACTAATTTTTAAATTGTGACTAAAACTATGTAAACAACCTTATAATAGTTTAAATGAATTTGTGGAGAAACGCTGTTTTAAGCTGTTCACACAAAATATCGACAGTTGTGACAGTGACATTATGGATTGGTAATACATTCAATTGAGTTATGATATAACAGCAAAAACGATGTTTTTGGTTGAATTGTGTCAGAATGTAAACATATGTTTTTTGCGGGTTCTACTGTCTGCTGGTATGAGAACAGCAGCTTGGAATTACTACTAATTGATAAGACTAATTTGTAGAACATTATAATCTTACGCATAGGCCCTTTCTTGAAGTGATGACCACTGTAGTGAATTTATCATAAAATTGAGAATGGAAATGGGGAATGTGCCAAAGAGAGAACAACCCGACCATAAAAAAGACAACATCAGAAGGTCACCAACAGGTCTTTAATGCAGCGAGAAATTCCCGCACCCGGAGGCGTCCTTCAACTGGCCCCTAAACAACTATATATACTAGTTAAGTGATAATGAACGCCATATTAAACTCCAAATTGTACACAAGAAACTAAAATTAAAAATAATACAAGACTAACAAAGGCCAGAGGCTCCTGACTTGCGACAGACGCAAAAATGCGGCGGGGTTAAACATGTTTATGAGATCTCAACCCTCCCTCTATATATCATGACTGTAGGACTACTGATGCTATACATGACAATCATTTTGATCTAAATGGCCATTTTCAGGGTCCTAGGACCTCGGTTGGTTTCTGTGTAAAAGGCATTTGCAATCAATAAGCAAGATGAATAAGTATGACTGCACATAAGGAAGAGCGTTTGATTTTAATGCTTAAAGTACCTTGATTTTATTTGGCTTACCTTAGCTTCTTTTTTGTAGTGCAAATACATCTATGATGGGATAGTAGTTAGATGCTACTATTAATTAGCTTTGTTACTTGTGCAATACTTGCCTGTAAAAGATACACTTCCCCATATACTTCACACATGTAGAAAGCCAAGTTATTGTAACATGGCCATGTTTGATCAATAATGAGAAGTCTAACAGGAGAAATAGTTTCCGTCTATCATAGATATAAAAAGATGTGATATGAGCGCCAATGAGACAACTCTTCATCCAAGTTACAATTGGTAGAAGTAAACCATTATGTTGTGCCTTTTTTTTTCCCTCTTCTAGTTGATATGTTTCCCTCTGTTTTGGTTTGTAACCCGGATTTGTTTTTTCTCAATTGATTTATGACTTTTGAACACCGCTATACTACTGTTGCCTTTATTTATAGGTCAAAGTACGGTCTTCAACACGGACCATTGGCTCACATATTAAGGGCCCAAAGAAATACTAGTGTAAAACTATTCAAACAGAAAAACCAACGATCCAATATAGTATAACATTTGACAAAATGCCGTCAAATAAATAAACGTACAGAGGTAAATAAAATAGTTTTGTTGTATATATAAATATGTGTTAGCACAGCAAATCTTTAAAGCATCAAGAGGTCCGGGTTAGCACTCGGTCTTCTTTAAGTCCCTATAAACAATCTACGGATAGATCTGATTTCGAAACACTATTCCAAATTGCCTTAGTCGTATTTAACACACTGTCTCATTAACTTCACTTTTGATTTGTCTAGAATCGAGTGTTACTGATGAGTATGATGTAGACAAAATCATAAGACTAGTATCGCTGATGATTTTTATTACCTTCTATCTAATGGATACTAGTACCATTTAAATCTTTCAACTGAATTTTAAATAGATTATATAACTTAATTCGAACATAAATATCACACTTTGATGTTATGTTTCTAGTACAGACGTTTTTGACAAGGTACAATGATGGACTATGTCACAGAAATTGGTAAAAGATATCATACACCTTTGGCATATTGATCCTTGACTGAAAATCGTAAAATTCAATTATGCATTTATTACTTTTATTTACTAATTCATAGTTTACTTAAACAATACCCTGCTTTTATCGAATCTAACCTAACTAATTTTTTTCATAAATGAATTGTGTATCGTTTGAAGCTAGAAGCGTACGACGTATTTAAGTGTAAGCCATGCATTAATATAATAAATCTGACCAGTCCACAATTACTGTGCTACCTATTTTTATCATTTTCATTTTTTTTTTACCTTTTTTAAAAGCGTAAATTAATTTTATAAATAAATCTTTATTTTTTCCACATTTGCTCCAATTCGGAATCTTCTTTAACACGATTTTGTATTGTAGGTCTAAGAAAATAAATGGTAGTAAGAACCAACACTGTAAATGCTAGCATAGCCAGTACAATCTGATCGGCACGAGGTTTGTGATTAGTCAGTAACCGAGTCTGATAGCTGATGTCTATCATAGCTGCATTAAATTGTTCAAAAGTAACAAGCGAAACCATAATGTGGAATATCTGATGTCCTTGTCCAATGAAATCAAATTTTCCAGGATAGAATTTCTCGGGTATGTGACAAGAAAAAAAGAAAACAGATACAAGCATGTAAACAAACATACGGGTATGATGATTCGGGAATGATATTGCATTATCCATTAAACTGTCATAATATCTAGCATAAACTACAGAGGAAACTAACACAAATTGAAATCCGAATGAGCATATGCTCCATAACTTTCGCTGAAATGGATACGGTCGTCTATAGTGAAGTTTGGAAACGGTACAGCAGAGGAATCCAAACCAGCTCATTACTACAACCACAGGAAGGAAACAGTTCTCCAACATTGCGTAGTATTTCTCATGACAACTACAGTAGTATACGAGTATGCAAGCACCTAACGCATAGTATCCTATCCCCATGTAGTCAAGAGTATAACATGTATAGTGATATATAGGAGATTTGGAGTGTAAGGTGTGCGCAAGGACGCTGAACAATGTGTACATGATAGAACCAAATGCAAAGCATAACAACACAGAAACATATGTTGCGTCTTCTAAATTGTTGATGCAGATATACGTTTTCAAAAATACGAAACAAAATGGCACTAGATGAGTCCAAATATTAACAGTTTCATTATGAAATTGAAATATGCTCTTGAGATAGTAAATGACCGTCTGGTATTCCAACCGATATCCATATATGACTCCCGGTTCGACGTACGTTAACGACACTTTATCCACAGTCACTGTTGGTATGTGAATCAAAACTAACATTCCTTTAAAGAGCTTAAGTATTTCACAGTAAGCCATGATTTTCCTGTAAATATTAAATATATACATTAATACATTTTTTTCACGAATAACGCTTAAATTGCTTACAGAAATTACAAGAATAATTCAAAATTGCAAACTAGGGAAGAAAAGAGAACGTTTGATAAATCTTAAAGTAAAAAAAGTTGTGCAGTCATCATTTTTTTTATAGAGTATCTTTAAGTTAAAGTTGCCAAGTGTATATACGTAGAAATTACCGACCGAATTTTTTTATTAATTCAAACAGCATTATCGATATATATCTAAATATGAAATTTATAAGTGATTTTGTTGTATCTATTCCCTTGGTTTTAATGAAAGTTGTCTTCTCAAACATTTTTTAAATGATTTCAGTATGAAAACGTTGAAAATGGTGATATTTGCATATGAAAACAATAATGTTTTATGCATTATTAGCTGGGATAACAGCATTAAAATGCAGATTGCCCAAAGGGCTTCAAATGTATGGCTTACTAAAATGTTGGGGCAGTTAATTTTCGTCGAACTTGTTCATAAATGAATGATCGAAAAAGTGTGAATTCATTGACATGAAGTGGTATGCTGATCTCTTCAGTAGAGTACACCGTTAAATTGGTGTCCTACTGACATATACACCACATCTCCATTAAACTTTTTTTTCTAAATAGATAAAATCATTTCAAATCACTTAAAATTTTTGGATAAAATAACAAACAGTGAACAGTACGAATTTTACTGCACTAGATGATTTAGACAAATAATGTTCCTTTAGAGATTTCAAAATATTTATATGCTAATATCCAAAATCGTATAAGACGTTGCAATGCCAATTTAACCGAAAATGATGAACAGTAGAATTAAAAAGCATTTATTAATTATGAGTACATACTAGCATTCAAGAACGTGAAATTTGAATCAAAACATATGTTTTATTATTATTTTACCGTAATCGTGTTTTCTCTTCAAAGTCAAGTTTGATTCCCTCACTGGATCATCGCTGTCCGGTAGCTGTTTATTTCAGATCGTTGTTTGTGTACCATTCGTCTATTTTCATTAATATTCTAAAGTTGTATTCTTGGATTTACACAGTAATAAGTTACAGTTTGTCAATGGAGCAAGAAAAGGTCGCTGAATCGGAATAAACAAACTAAATGTTTTACTAATCGCTGAATCGTATCAAATAAACTATATGTTTACAACATATATATGGTATGGTTTGTGTGTAGTATTTCCTTTTAATATTTGAATAAGACAGGAAGGAAATATGGCAAGATATAGATACTTGTCTTATTAATTACAAAATATCGTTGTGATTTTCCCCTAAACAATCTGTGTAATAGGATTACAAATTAACACTCGTAAACACAAATCTCGCATACATACAATTATACAAATATTTGTTCATTCAACAACGACTTTGAAATTAAGAAATAATAGAATATAAATTATTTTTTGGATTGGCAACGTTGAAAGCCTTCCATGCAATTTGCTTTTAGAATTTTCAAATGTGAAATAACCATAGGGATGTCAGATATGAGAAGAATCACAATTAAAGTGGCCAAAATGACGGCAGCCACAGATCCTATGCCACGTGAGCTTGGTCTTGGGTCGGCGGCAGAAATCTTTGTATTTTTGTAACTAGAAAGCGTTGTTTTATCTATGGATAACTCTTTCACCAGTTGATCGACCTTTTCCTGAAGTGTTTCATTTGATTGTTTTGGAGTCGTGTCACAGTTGCATTCACAGTCTATCAAAAGAAAATACATGTTAATGACTAGTAGTATTTTTAACATAATATTTTTATGTTATTTGAAATACTTTTAATTGTATTAGACACCAAACTTACGGTTCTATGTGAATTAACGTAAAGCACAATATTCCTTTTAACCGGATTTTTGTGACAAAAATGTCGGTAATTGATTTGGGGATGTACGGCGGGCGGGCGGGCGGGTGGTCGGGCGGCAATCAAATGTTGTCCGTGCATTAACTCATGAACCGTTCAACCAAAGCTTTTAAAATTTTAATATGTTGTTACTGACAACTAAATGAAGGTCAAGTTCAATAATGGCGATTTTGACTTTTACCGTTCAGGAGTTATGGTTCTTGAAAGATTGAAAAATGGAGTTTCCAGTCGTGTCCGTGCATTTACGCATGAACTGTTCTATCGAAGCTTCCCAAATTTTAATATGTTGTTACCAATGACAAAATGGAGGTCAAGTTCAATAATGACGATTTTGACTTTTACCGTTCAGGAGTTATGGTTCTTGAAGGATTGAAAAATGGAGTTTCCAGTCGTGTCAGTGCATTTACGCATGAACTGTTCTACCAAAACTTCCCAAATTTTAATATATTGTTACTGATGACAAAATGGAGGTCAATTTTAATAATGACCATTTTGACTTTTACCGTTCAGGAGTTATGGTTCTTGAAAGATTGAAAAATGGTGTTTCCTGTCGTGTCCGTGCATTTTCTCATAAACCATTCAACCAAAGCTTTTGAAATTTTTATATGTTGTTACCAATGACAAAATGGAGGTCAAGTTCAATAATGACGATTTTGACTTTTACCGTTCAGGAGTTATGGATTTTGAAAGATCGTAAAATGGTGTTTCCCTTCACGTTGTTGCATTTACTAATGAACCATTCAATCTAAGCTTTTCAAATTTTAATATGTTGATACTGACTACAAAATGGAGGTCAAATTTGATATTGACGATTTTCACTTTCATCATTCATCAGTTATGGTTCTTGTGATATTGCCAGGACACAAATAAATGTTCATAAATCCGGTTTGCTGTCGTTGTGACAGCCTCTTGTTTTTTACTGTAATGAACTGCTAATTTGTCTTATTTTTTATTAAATTTTGCCTTCTTACAAATTGTAGAAAAATCTTTGATTTAAACTCAAACTACATAAATTCAGTTTTAAAGTTAGCTTGAGATTTGAGTAACTTGTTGTAATTCTGTTCTGATTGTTCGTGCTTATTGTTTTAGTTTAAGTTTTTTTTATCTTTTTCTTAAAGGTTATCAATCTAATACCGTAGTACAATAATTAAATATTGTTATAGGTTGCATTTCTGTAAATATTGACAATGCAATTTCCCATAGGAACTCCTTTTACGGCTAAAACTGTACCACTTTTACTATGAAGTTTTTAAAAAAATCTTATCCTAGAATTGAAAGTTCATATGCACCACAATTTGTTTCAAAGGTCAAAATATAGGGCTGTGCTGCATATTTTCAACGTTTATATGCCCTGAACTTCTCAGAGTTTAAACTTACACTAATTTTCTTAACTACCCCTACCTCGAATGAAAGGTTACCACAGATTTCAATGTAAACAATATGCACGTGTTTATTTACTGGTAACATTCCCAAGTTCTGTCTCTGCGATATGGAACACAGAGAGCATAACTGGGAACCAGTATGTAAACAAAATGAATTTTCTATGAATATTCAATTACTCCCCAAAAGAGGCGTGTTTTGAGAAACAGCTGTATTTACAAAGTGCAACCTATATAGGTCCTGACATCGATTATATTTTTGAAAATTTTCTAACAAAGTCCTATTTTGTTTAGTTATTACACAGTTGTTTCTAAACTATATGTATTGCTTTGATGAAAGAATGGAGAAATGAAACGAGGAATGTCTCAAATAATCCGTGACTAGACCAAAGAGCAGAAAAAAGCACAAAGCTACCAATGGTAGTTGTATATGTATATTCGAAGAAATTAAATTTTCTTTAATGAAGAATGAACATCAAAATTAAATAAAAGTTATTTATTTATTTTTGTTTCTTGTTGGAAATTATAATGCCAATTATCCAAAATGGCATAAAAAAATATTCTAAATCATTTGAAGATTAACATTCTTGTCAAAATCATTTAGTTTTAGATGTTTCGTAAAAAAGATCTGACAGTGTCTTCAAATAAAATACAAAATAATTTGGCTACTAAAAAGAAATTTTACAGTGTTAGAAGATAACAATATAATTATTAAAATTATGGTCAGAAAAATGTCAGACTAGCTACAAAATTATATGATGCTTTGATTTCTTATATTGTGATATTGTGCGTCTCATGTTAGATTAACATTAAACACCACCACATTCTCAATGTGGCTTTCATAAGTCTGTATATTTGTTTTTCGTAAATTGTATTGCTATAAAATTAGGCCGATAGTTTTTCATTTGAGTTGCATCACATTTTTCTCCTTGAGGTTTTTTGTAGATGAACATACAATATTGGCTTTTCCTTGATGTTGAAGGCCGTACTGAGTGAGACATAAATGCTTAAATTTTCTTCATTTCAACCCTGGTGGATAATTGTCACATTTGCAATCATACCAGATATCCTTATTTTTAAAGTTTGTATCTGTATTGTTGTTATTAATTGCTATATTGTTATTACTAATTGCTGTATTGCTGTTATTATTTCCTGTTCCATAGAAACATCCAATAGTATCTAGGAGACCATTTCCAATTTTCGTCAAAGGGCATGCCTATTAAGAAAAAAACAGTCATTTAGTCTTGTTCTATTCATTGATTAGTTACACGTGATTAATAAATGATAGATGATGTTATATATAAAACGTTTAGTAAGAAATAACAGTGTTAAGAAACACATACAAAAGGACAGTTTAATTCTCGTAAAGCAGTTACTATTATTCCAACAGATTAAATGAATATGAAGCATACCCTACTCCTTTAATGCTATCATGATTATCATTAAGTATTTACCAAAGTGTTAATCTTTATTGCTGCAATATGTGAAGCGACCAGTAAGGCATCCCTGTAAAACAAAATATTCCGTGTTCGAGTTATGCTTGTAAAGTTGTCGTTGATTGGTTTTTGAGGTGTTTCAGTGAGCTGTTTATTAGACGGCACTAAAGAAAATGAAATATCTCCACCAAATGATCTACAAATGAGCACCACAAGAATAGTTAAGTTTGATCTGATTTCTTGTTCTACTGGAACCAAGTCCAAGTAATCCGCGCGGGTGACATGGTAGTTAGATATATCTCCGCTTGCATCCTCGATTTCGATCTGATTATCGGTCTCTGAACTTACTACTCTATAAAAACAATCCAGATCCTCCATATCGGAAACATCTCTCAAGACATACTTATAGTCCCAGGCATTCAAAGGCATAAGTTGTTCGTAAAATACAGAAGTTGTGGAATAACCTCCGCAATATAACTGAAAAGGTTTGTTGCCTTTAATATACATCCCAGTTACATCAATTGTTGATGATTCTAACGTGAGTGTCTCATATTCGTTCAGATATATTTTTTGTTCAGATCCTACAATATTTCCATCATAGTAAACTGCCCCGAATCCAGGCTTAGGAAACACACGTATTTCAGTATTTGTGTATACAGATACAATATAACAGGAACTCCATTGACTATTGTTTATGTCTGTATAATTTAGATATGATACCACCATATATTCATATCCTAGACTATTTATGGGAAGTGCTAAATATCCAAACATTCCGTCTTGAAAATATCCAATAACATAAACAGATATGAGAAAGTTTGACTCAATTCTTAACAGCTTACTAGAAACACTACTTATAACGTCAACACTGTACGACGGCTCTGTGTTATTACAAAGGATGGACTGATTGGTAATTTCATCATAATATATGGAAATATTTGTCAAATCTGTACATGATAAGAACAATCTTAGGGTTGCATTTGCTGGTTGTAGTACAATAAACTCTACTCCGTAACTGTCGGTTGTATTATCTGTTCAAAATAAATAAAATTGTTGTTTACACCATCAAAGGTACTGCGGTGAAACGCATGACTTACATTCTCATTTGAAAGTGATAAACTAAATACTAGCGAACACATAAAAAAAAACCTGTGGCAATTTATTTCACGCAAATGACGTCTTTTCTCTTAGGGTTATCAATTAATAACTTACATATTTTATAACACGAACTTAATATTATCTGATACATATATACTTAGCGTATTCAATTGTTTGTCAAAAGTCTTCTTTGTCTTTAAGGTTTTGTTCTGTGGGTTTCTATCATAGTTCATAGTTTTCCTGGCCTCACACCGGTCTTTGTTTTTTTACTTTTTTAATTGTTCTATTCAACCATAATACATGACATGTTTTAAATTAGTCAAATACCAATAAACAAGGATTGCATATAAAAAAATATCTGTCTTATATAAAACGAATTGTCTTTAAAATACATAACGGATTCCTAGATTTACCTAAATCATATTCTTAGTTTCAATTTAAAAATAGTAATATAACATAAAGAACGAACTCCGAGGAAAATTCAAATCGGAAAGTCCATTATCAAATGTCACAATAAAAGGTCAAACACGTCAAACTAATAAATAACAACAGTCATATTTCTGACTTGGTACAGGCAATTTCTTATGTAGAAAAAGGTAGATTAAATCTGGTTTTATAGCTAGCGAAACCTCTCACTTGTATTATAGTCGCATAAAATTCCATTATAATGACACCAATGTGTGAACAAAACAAACAGACAAAATAGATAGAAATGTAAAAAAAAAAATAATAATAGGGGTACAGCAGTCAACATTGTGTAATAAATAACCTTTTTTTTTTTTTTATTATTTCTTTATTGCGCTTATCTTTGCTGTTATGACAAATTACACGACCTACAGCAGTTAGCCGAGTATCCCTGTGAATTAATCACTGGATAACCAGGGAATTTATTCAGTGAATTCATATTTATAGATAGTTTGTTAGTTTTACAATTCATTGTTATTACATACATTTTACAAAATATATTGTCTCATGATTACGGAAAGTGTACAGTTTTGTCCGGTTCTTTTTCTAAAGGTTAAAACTTTCTGATCATTGACCTAACCTTATTGATGAAAAGCGTTATAATCTTTATCATTATAAAACATTTTTTTTAAAATATGACTACAAAGAAAAACAAAAAAGGATATAGAAACATTATCAAAAATACATAAGACATAGGTAAAACAATTTTACCATAGCACAATAACAGAAGGAAGATATTGGTCAATAACGCTTCATATAGAGTTACAAAGAAAAGTAGTCAACTCTTTAGCGTTAGCATACACTATCATTGATATGGTAATATTGATAGATTAACTTTTTCAAAACTTTGAATAATAATGAAACTCATCATAGATACCAGGATTGAAATTTTGTATTTGCGCCAGACGCGTGTGTTGTCTACAAAAGACCCATCAGTGACACTCGAATAAAAGAAGTTTTGAAAACAGTAAATTTATAATTATTTTCGACTATATCAATGATAATTTAGTGCCTACTACTGGACTGGTAATGAATTGATTGAAAAATGAGGATTTTTTACTCAACGAATAGATTATCTTAGCTTTATTTGGCAAAATCCTTCGGAAGTTTTGTTCTCAATTCTCTTCAATTTTGTTTTCAAGTCGGGATTTTTTTATATGAGCGTCACTGAAGAGTCTTTTTTAGACGAACAACGCGACCGATGTATACAATTTCAATCCTGATATCCAAGATAATATATATCCATGTATACGTAGTTTATTCAATTGGTTGTTTGTAAAAAGTCTTCATTGTATGAGGTACTGTTTCTATGTTAGTTCTTAGTATTCCTGGTCTCACAGCGCAAATATTATTTATTGCTATGTTTCATCATAAGACTTGGGACGTTTTGTATTAGACAAATACCATTGACAAAGATGGTCGCTTATTAAAAAAGATATGGGGCTTATATTAGAGGACTTGTTCTCAATGCTTTTACTTTTTAACTTTTTTCTAATTCCCAAATTAACCTAGTTGATATCATGAGTTGTAAATTTTCTCCTTAAAAACAGTATTAGACATTGGCTATAAACGCTTCAAAAGAGTAAAAAAAGACCGTAATTAAAAAAGAAGACTAGGTTGTTTTCGAAGCAATACACGTACGGTTTATCGGACGTGTGCCTATGCATAATAAAAATAAAAAGAAAAAAGAAAAAAATAATAAAATCGTTTCTCCTTTTAACTAATGTGTCTTTCAAATACCTTTTGTAGTATTTTATAATTCTCTCCTTTTAGAGTTCATGCGATTCCCTCATTTTTAGTTTTTAACCATCGATTTGTATCTTTACTTAATGGATTATGAGATTTAAAGATCGGTTAACTAGATATGCCTTAAATGATTGAAGACTAATAGTTATATGACAGAGGACATCATGCTTTACATTTGGATCAGTATTGACGACCCCATCACGTCTCCAAAAAACAGACCACCAAACATCCGAGGAATCTAGAAATTGCTAAGGATGATATAGTTTAGACTGTATTTAGAGCCTTAGGGTATTGATTGTATAACCTACTCTATTAGTATAATTTAGATTAGTATGATAGATACTGCTTGTGATTCTAAAACCTGCTCCACAATAGCCATTTAAAAGTTTTTAAAAGGCTGTTAGTCATAAAAAAAATAGGTTATTATATCCATGTTAGGTATAATATAGTCTCACTCTAACTTACCAATTAAATCAGTATTTTAGAGAATGTTTTCGGATGCATAATCCATACTTAACACATGAATAAGGTTTATAAAGGCTGTTAGAATGAACAAAATTTACTTTACTTTTTTACTATTTGAACCAGTCTTGTATAGGTTTGCCTACTATAAACTTACCTTCTGGGTCAATACATGTAGTAGCCTGCATGCTGGGGAAAATATTTCATAATTACGAATTGGATTAGTATTTTAGAGACGGCTAGGGATACAACATATACTAACAATTTGAATCAGTTATATACCATCAGTTTGGTATATTACAGTCTACCCCATACTTACCATTTGGATCAGTATTATAGAGACTGCTTGGAATACTATAATCTTCTTCTATGATAACCTATTAAAATAACAGTAAAAGTCTAATTGATTTTATATATTATAGAAAGGGATAATTAAGGTTCAATAGCTTCTTTTGTATGCAGCTCTTTTGTAAGAAGGAAATAATGTTTAGAAACGGAAGCTCTGTAAAATCCTATCATCTTTGAGACAGACATTCTATATAAAGGCTTTTCTGGATATTTGCTTCATACAAATTGAAAGTGCGCGGCATGGATTAATCTCTTTAGTCTTAAGTCGTAAATTTCTCAACTGATCCTCGTCATTTCTTTTTATGTAAGTTATGTTATCGCTATTTTATGCGTTTTTCCTTTGGTCTTTAAGTGCGATAATTTTTCATATCATGCTACTCGCTAGAGATGGAAAACTATCGCTAGAAACTAAGGAGGCACGTGGCGTTGCTAATGGAATTGAAATGACATTGACAACGTCGTCATAGGTAAAATAGCGATACACAGATTATCATTGGTCATCTCAACTCGATTGCTTTTCTCGCTTTCGCTGTACCGGCTCAAGCGAGAGAAAAAAATATCGTTGAGACTATCAAAGATAATGTATAAATATAGAACAGATTACTATAATACAGAAGAAAGGATAGTAGGAATCACGAGAAATACCACACGGAACAACAGATCTACCACCTCATACTGACTTC
>NW_027468174.1:0-35317 GCF_965363235.1 Mytilus galloprovincialis
ATACTTCGTACATTGGAGGTTTGAGCAACTCCTAGTAGTATAAATTACTAGTTGTAAATTCTCTTTATACAAACATCAGATATTGAAAACCATTTCAGAATTTTATTAGTCTGCACTAAATAATTTGAATATTCAATACATTGAATCTTTTTGACATTGCAGGTGATGCTTTAGAAGGTACTGTCACTGTCAGACTCCAAATAACATGTGAAACACCAGTGGAATACTCTTTCTATGCTTCTACACTAGGCAGACAGAATATTTGTGCACACTGTGGGGCATCTGGAGCCCAAAAAGATCAAGACTTGTGCAAACGTTGTACTTCCAGTTTGTGTAGACTGTACTCAAATGAAAAAAGACATACCAAGAAGAAACCCCATTAAGTGACCCTTTCAACCTTGAAAACTATGAACTTCTACCTAAAATTTATTCTGAATTTGATCTTATTGAAGATTTTAAACATTTTGAAATGTTTTGAAATATGGTTTTAATATCCTTTATTTTGAAGTTCAAGGAAGTATCCTGTTAGATATTAGTCACTTGAGAATATGTCTAGTAATGTTGTGTGTTCATATCTCAACGTGTTCAATAAAATTATATATTTTAGAATATGGCATATTTTTATATATTAACTTTTAATATTGAGAATTTATAGTAAACATGGTAAAACATGATTTACAAAATAGTCACTGATATATAAATCTGTAATGGAAAACATGCCTTCATATAAGATAAAAGTTCTCTGAAACTTAATGATACAATCCAATATAAATTTAATCTGCAGCAAAAAAAATCCATGAAGTGGTATCTCTAAATAAATTATAAAAAATGAAGCATCTTTCAACCCACTGTCAGAGTGCATCTTGATTTGCTTGGTCTTTATTGGCCTATTCTCCTGTATAAAAGGATAACATATTTGAGAAAAATGGTCTGAATCATGCTATAAAATATATCTACTATTTTGTACAAATTTAATATAGAAAATCATATCAAGGAATAAAATAAAATAATATGCCTACCTAACTACCCATACCCTGAAAACCTCAGTCGGGAGAGGGGAAACAAAGATATTTTTAATGTTGGCCCAACTAATGTTGATGACTTCATGGTGGGATAATTACTGCCATTTGGTGACGATTCTTACATTAAAAGAGACAAATTGTATGAACAACTGATATTGCAAACACAACATTTTTCAGTGCTGTTCTTCTAAAAGTAAAGTCAAATTAACATCAGACTAACAATTCTACGTCTTAACTTTAAATATAGTTTAATGATTATGTTTCCTACTTATATTTTATGCTGAATTGGAAAAACAATCCCTAACGCTTTTCAGCCTTCCATATTAATAAGCGATACAAAGATGAACAAAAACACCAATGTTAGGACATTGGCGTATTATCTTTAAACACGTTGTATAATTCCCTACTGAGAAATAATTCTTCAAACATTGACGATTTGTCATCTGATACTTGTCAAATGAAAACAGTGATTTTTTTCTTAGAAATGTAGCATTGACACATGTTAAAAATATTCCCTTTAGAATAATTACATGTACTATACACTCACTGCTAGTGGACTGTTTATCCAAGAGAGTATCATCAGATTAGTAGTCTGCTTTGCGACTGACATGATTCATTACATATTTTTACTTCAGGTTAAACTCCCCACTGATAGATTTAGAAATAACTAAGATGATTCCATCAGGTAAAGATGACATTAGATGAATATTTGTATACCCAAGTCTCATAAATATGACAGTTGTTATCTATTCATTTGATGTGTTTGAGTTTAGATTTTGCCATTTGATTAAGTTCGTTATGAATTTTCATTGGAGTTCGGGATATTTGTTGTTTTACTTTTTTGGTCGTATAGCTGCTAAACCCTCTACGTATTTATACATAAGACCTTTCAAGACTTTTCGGTTTGAGAGTTCCTTTTATAGGTGAATCGAGAAAAAATATTCTGAATTTGATTCTCATAATATAAAGGTATTTGATCTTCTGAGGAAGCACTGGTGTTAAGCGGATGGTCGTAACTTAAAGTTACGACCATCCGAAAATGGGAGACAACTCTAGGGATAAATTTTTCTTATCCGATTTTCGTGCAGTAAAAGATTTATTTGAGCCAAACCGCCTGTCTCATACATACTAATCGTTAGTGCGTTGATATTGAAACAAAATTTGATACATAAAAACATTCCAATTTTCGTAAAATAGTCATTTAATATTTCGAATATGATGGTCGTAACTAAAACAACAAAAATGTTCAGGATGGTCGTAACTTAAAATTGTGATGGTCGTAACTCTTTATTAGATAGGACCGAATAAGACAAGTCAAGAGTTTTAAACGTGTCTTTTATTATATGAATATATTATATTATATTTTTGTGAAATTGATTTCACCAAATGATAAAAACTAAAAGGGGTGAAGAGAGGGGTACATATAAAGTGCGAAAGGGAAGAAAATTGCAACGAATCTAGAACAAAAACAATACAAAATTAAATAACCAGTCACTGTTACTTAAATATAATGTATAAAATTAACCAAGAGGCAAATAGTTATAAGCGGTTAAATTCAACAACAATATAAATTTCTCAAAAGCGGAGAATTCATTTTAAAACAAGAAACACAGCTCGGGTTATGATCATTCTTAATTAAGAAAAGGCGTTTTTAACAAATTTGACATCACTTGAAATAACAGTATCCTGATTTATTCTCCTTATATATTTTGCATCTATTGAAAAGATAAACTTTTAAAAAACTATTATGTACCTATTCGGTCGAATTTAAAAGAAAAATCTACAACTTAAAATTGATACTTTAAGTCGAAAGAGCATAAGTAAGGAATCAAAATAATGTTATGGGGGTCGTTATCGAGACTTGACCATACCCGCGAATTCGCAGGTCCGTACTCGAATTAAAGAACATACGCCTTATTCTTAGCCTGGATTTTGAGAAGTCGTATTGTCATTTTTTAGTCAAGCTAATTATAAAGTGCAATGTCGAAGTTCAGGTATAATTATTACCCGTGGTTTTAGAACATTCTGAATACGCCTATTGGTACCATGCTATCCGCTATACATCTTTGTCTTTCTTATGGAAAATACCATGAACCCTGCACCACAGGTTTTTATTCCCAATTCATAAAGGGAAAGATGCATCCGATCATAATAACCTTCGAATAATTACAATAACTGATTCATTGGGGAAGCTTTTTAATAAGATACTTGATACACATCTTTGTAAATTATAAAATAAATACCATATCATTGATGATAGCAAAATTGGGTTAACAAAAAAAAACACGATCATCTGACCATATGTTCATTCTAAAAACTATTACCATTCTAAGTTTTGTAATACAAAAGTAGGTAGAGTGTTTGCCTGCTTTGTTCATTTCCAGAAGGCTTTTGATAAGTTGTCATTCTCCCAGGGATAAAACTTAAGCAATTGGATATAGTTAAAAATTATGGTAACAGATCTCTTTAGAACTAAAGTTGGAGTAACAGGGATATAGTTGATGAATATGGTAACAGATCTCTTTAAAACTAAAGTTGGAGTAAAACAGGGAGACAATTTGTGTCCAAATTTGTTTTAAATTTTCATAAATGAACTTCCTGATTGTTTTAAAAGTTCCCCTGATCCAGCTGTTGTTAATTCACGACCAGTCCATTCTTTACTATGTATGCTGATGATATTGTCATTTTTTTTAACTTCAGCAGAAGGACTTCAGAGTAAAGTTGATGGATTAAGTATTTAGAATGAAATTCAAAACAGTGTGGCTGTGGCTATTGATTGACACATTAAATTCATCCATTGGCTGGGACAATTTAGGTGAACGTTTGTATGTAACGACCACTGCTCACTATGTACTTTTTAAAGACACTTAAACTATGGGGTCACCAAAGATTCACAACACCTTAATAAAGTAATTTGAAAAATTAATCAGAAATAACACGATGTTTTGATTTATACTAATTATATAAATCAAACATACAGGTTATTCCTGATTAATTTTTCGAATTATTTTATAATTAAAGGCGTTAAGAAACTTTTGGTGACCCCACAGTTTAAATGTGTATCGTAGGTACGTCGTGAACAGTGGTCGTTACAGACAAACGTTCACGTAAATTGTCCCAGTCAATGGATGAATTTAATGTGTCAATCAATGGCCACAGTCACAGTGTTTTGAATTTCATTCTATTGTAAAGATTGGTGTTTGAAAATTAATCCCATTAAAACCAAGGTGCTTATATTTAACAAGACAGGCAGGCATATCAAACATGATTTTTATTTTAATAACAGACTCATTGATTGTGCTCAACATTGTAAATATTTAGCAATAACTTTAATTGCATCTTTTAGAAAGACTTCACATTGAATTTTGTAAACATTTACTTGGTGTTACCAAAAGAGAAACACATTTTGCTACTCTTTCTGAACTCGGTAGATTCCCTCTGCATTTTGACATTGCAAAGTCTATGATCAGATACTGGCACAGGCTTGAAAATTTGGGATCATCTTTCCACTACTAGAGGAGGCATATTTAGAATAAAAATTACTACACGAGTCAAAAATTCCTTCATGGTATGGATCCTTAAACTTCTTTCTAACGAATATTAAAGGGGTTAGAAATTTACATTGTTTACTATATGCTGATGATAATGTGATTTTTTTAACTTCAGCAAAAGAACTTCAGTAAACAATATTCATACATAGCTTGTAGCCAATATTAATATTTTAACGATAGAACTTTTTGCTTCAACTCAGCGTGCTGGTCTTTTAAATCTGAGTACATTCATACAATATAAACATTATTTTCTACCTGCATATGAATGTGATAGTTGCCGCAGTACATTTGGTTCTACCTTGTTATATTATCCTGGCTACAACTTCTAATATTTGATTTTATTCTTAAATTCAACGCGTGTAGCATTGTAAACTATACACCTGCATATGTATGTGATAGTTGCCGCAGTACATTTAGGTCTATCTTGTAATATATCCTGGCTACAAGCCTGGCTACAAACTACTAATATTTGATCTTACTCTTAAATTCAACGCGTGTAACATTGTAAAATATATATCAACAATATTCATACTTTCTAGGTTAACACAATGTTCAATGCGACAACATGGTTTAAGTTTTTATTCCGTACCAATACATTGATCAAATATCAATGATATACCGCAAGATCGTCATGCAATCGATAAAAAATAAAGACAATACGTTAAAAACACCAGGCATTTGTGGGTTTTTATTAATCATGAACGACCAAAAGCCGAATATTTGAAAGCCAATAGTTTGTATAAACTGCAATAGCTCCTTAAAAATTAAAGATCAATTAATGTTCAAAATTGTACGTTCAATAATGGCATCTGCCGACATGATTGCAGGTAATAAAAAGTCGTAAATAAAAAAAAAATCTAAAAGAAAATATGAGGGAATACACGTGTATTCAACAATTTGATGCCTTAACGTATAGTAAAACATATATATTAATACTCAACCCTAACATACAATTTGGCTTAATGCGAGTTGATTGGTTTTCACTGTTACTCCTAAATGATGGTCGTTTGGAATATATCAAAAATGTATGTTTGATAATTCTTTAACTTAATTTCTGCATACCATTATCAGAGTAACAAATTAAATAACATTGTTTGTAGTAAACTTTATATATCAACTGAGTGTATTAACATGGTTATGTGCACAGTACTTTTAAAATAATTTGATAAAAGTTCGTCTAAATACTTGAGTTACGGTCATCTTTCAAAGTTACGACCATCTTGTGTCGGTTACGACCATCATCCAAACTACTATAGTTGACATTACGACCATCACAATTTAAAGTTACGACCATCATGCTCGAATTTTTTAATGACTATTTTACAAAAATTGAAATTATTTTATGTGTCAAATTTGATTTCCATAACAACACACTCATAATTAGTATGTATGAGACAAGCGGTTTGGCTCAAATAAATCTTTCACTGCACGAAAAACGGAAAAGAAAAATTTATCCCATAGTTGTATCCCATTTTCGGATGATCGTAACTTTAAGTTGCGACTATCCGCTTACCACCAGTGAGGAAGGACGTATTATAGATACGATTCAAGTATGTACTCAAAGGGCTAATCACTAATGAAAAAAAATAATTACATCAATTTATTGATTTATTTTTTGAAATTATAGAAATCAAAGATACTGTAACTATGGAAGTTTCAATCACATGGAGCTAGTTTTCATTTCATAAATGAGAAATATGACAATGCTACAGTGAAAAAAATGGTAAGGAAAATATTGGCCCCTCTTATAAAGTTCAATGTTACATTGAAAAAGAAATAGTTTAAAGTGACTTATAGACATGATAAAAAGTGAAATAGAACTATGTTTCATAATTTTAATTTTTTAATTGAAAATTGTTTGGGAACAGATCAGATTTAAACCATAAAGTGATTGCATTTATAATACATTTCATACCAATATACTTACTGTATTTTTGAGTGATATCCGATAAAATGTGTCTTTTGACAGTGATGTTAGTCTGAACAACATCTGTGGTGATAGCTGGTAATACTTATCAATATATAAAAGAAGACATCATTAAGAAAACAAAATTCTTAACATTTTTAATTAATTACAAAAAAACTAATAAGCCTTATAGATTGGTAATTTTTTTTTATATACAATTATTATTTGAAATAAACAATATACTGACATCTTTTCCTCTCTAAATTATGGCAAGATTTATTTTTTTTGTATATCAACTGTTACACTGCAGGTCATTCCATGGTATTTAGGTGGAGAATATCTGAACACAGCCCTTGGAATTTTAAGCACCAATCACTTTGTGTAAATCATATAAACACCAGGTCATCATTGAGTGCAAATTAACATTTCATACTTAGTTAATAAAAATAGCTTCATCAATAAATATTTATAAAATCATTTTTTTAAGAACATATATTATTAATATGGAAATGTTTTGTCATGAGAAATATATAAATCAGTAACAAATCATACATATTGAAAATTCATCTGAAGGCATGCGAACGAATCATTTTGCTATATATATAAATCTTATTCAAATACTTTTATGAGGTTTAACAAAAAACAAGATTCTGCAGAAAACAAGAAAATAATATCACTACAAAATAACAATTGTTACTGTGAGGTTGAAATCACTATAATTTGTTCATCATCCACACATGAACTCATGTCAGAATAAATTATATCTAAGTACCTGAACCTAACTAACTTTCAGGTTTAGAGGTATGATTTTTTTTTCTCAGACAAGTGCCTGTGACCATCTACCAGAACTTGTGGTGATCTCATGTTCAGTACTTCAGTACTTTGTTTATTTCTATATATGCAAGTGTAGTGACAAAATAAAACTATGTAATTGATATTTTCAAGTTTGTTAACAATGCACCTTAGGAATCAAAACAAATTTGCACTTATTTTGTATTTCATTTTTTAAGAAGTTTTTATCTATCAAAATAAATCTAATACTAGATGATGTATACCTTCTCTTATTATTGGGACATATGGTGCCTTTCTGTAACCTGTTTCTGTAAATTTTCCAATGAAGTCAGGTGTTATGACATCCATCAACCTTAGAGATCCTTGAATATTTTATACATATGTCCTGTTAAATTCATTGTTCAATATTTGACCACTAAATAATTAGTTGTCTAAAATTGTATACAATGTTATATCTGTTTTCAAATTGCAACAACAATTTTTTTAAATACCACTTTAGTATTCATCATATATCAAAGAACACCACGACTTTTTTTAAATGAAAGAACAGCTGTATTTTTGACCCAAATAAGGACAAACGTTTCTGTTTTTACATGACACCAAATGACAAGTTAATTAACAGTTTCTGTTCAAAAGGAAATAAATCAAATTCATGTACATGCAATAAAAATAAATTTGCCACTGAAAACGGAAAAGTAAGAACTACTAAAATTTTGGAAATTGAACTTAATTCGATCACAGGAAATAACAGAGAAAAATTTAAAAAAGAAAAATTTCTGAACAGGCCACCCAGGCTGTATATCAAATGTTTTTTTCTACAGATTTTTCTACAGAAATGCATGAAAAAAAAGGAATACCACTTCATCTTTCCATATTTATAAATAGCTCATTTCCCTTTACGAATCACCTGCTGCCTACTTTTCTTACTCTTTGGAAAGTAAACCACCTTTTAAATCCCTGGATTTATAAGTTTTGAACAGCGGTATACTACTGTTGCCTTTATATACCAAACTATCTATCTTTGACCATTTATTTCTGGACATTGCAATACTGAAAAGTAAGTATATATATAAGATACTAGAATAGACTGACGTCCGTATAGACATATATATGACTATTTGAAGCGCTCTCTCTTTACTAAAAGCCATATTAAAAAACGGGACATCAAAGACGGGGTTATGTCAAAGAATGTCTCGTCCTTTTTCTGAAAAAATGTCATCGGATGATTCAATAATACTTACGTTGTTAAACCTCTTAATTACGTGTAAAAGTGCGCTTTTATTAGTCTTCGTAAATTATCAACGTTTACTGTTTTATCCTTTTGGCGTGGCTCTGTATTTTTACATCCCATCAAGGTGTTTTTGCGTTGTAGTCATTTCTTTGTATACTTGGCCTTCATTTTTGGGTATGTGCTCTGTCTATAGGTCGTTTTGTTTTTCTTTGTTGAAATATTTGATCGTTTTCAAAATATTTAGATAATAACCTAATGTTGACCGTTGTACCTCTTAATATTTTGACATTTTTATGGCTGTTAGTTTTGTTCACTCATTGTTTCAAAATAGTAATCCCCCTTTTTATGGTACTGCCAAAGGGGAGACGGACGGAGTTTTTATTATATAAAACTATTTCGAGAACAATGTAGGTGTATAAGTGGGATACGAAGATGTATCCAAAAGTTCTTCAAATTTGAAAATATAATTCAATATGTAGAAAACGATGATACATTCAAGTGTTTTCCAATAGAAACTTGATTGTGTACTGATTGATACCATAGTCTGAGAAAATGATTTTTTTTATTAGTTGTAATTGGCCTTGTACTAATAAGACAATAACAATCAAAACCAAGGAGTAAACAAAGACTCAAAAAACCAAAGGACATTTACATCATCAGTTATAAATAAGAAATAAGAAACAACAGAGTATTCTTGTTTCGGTTCTATGTGTATATTGGGTGTTTTTGTTTGCCTCGTAACCAATGGCCTTTTGCAACTGATTTTAACAATCTGTTCTTATATTGTCTCTTAACACCACTGTCCCAGGTTATGGAGAGTTTTGAACACCAAATGACATGTTAAACCCAAACCTCAGTTTTTGTGCATGTCCAAAGTCTGAATCCTATAGTTCAGCAGTTGGCGTTGGTTCATGTCGTAAATTGTTTTATTATAAGTTAGATTGAATTGTTTCACAATTTTCATATCGGTCTACTTATAGCCGACTATACAGTAGGGAGTCAGTAGGAGTTTTCACATTTGTAATACCTTACGGTACCAGTTCCTTTAATTGATTGCTTCCACTTCATTTAAACTCTGATGGATGTTTGTCACGTCGGTAATCATACCACATCTATTTTCATTTTCATATAAATCAGTATCGATATGTTTTTTTTTTTTAATTATTGCGTTTCGTCTACAAAAGACTCATCAGTGACGCTCGAATCCAAAAAAGTTAAAAAGGCCAAATAAAGTACGAATTTGAAGAGCATTGAGGACCAAAATTCCTAAAAGTTTTGCCAAATCCAGCTAAGGTAATCTATGCCTGAGGAAGAAAAGCCTTAGTATTTCAAAAATTCAAAATTTTGTAAACAGTTAATTTATAAATATAACCATATCAATGATAATTCATGTCAGCACAAAAAAAAAGTGCTGACTACTGGGCTGGTGATACCCTCGGGGAAATAAATCTCCACCAGAATTCACTATAACGCGGACCATAATAGACATTGTTAAAACTTCTTTTCTTACAGATAAAGGATTTAATTCATCAGAATTGCTTCAAGTCCTGTACTAGCTTTATTTCATTAACAGACACGGAAATCGAAAACGAAAGTCCTGCAGTTATATAAATGTTTGCACAACTTCTATTTAGAGCTTGCATGAAATCTTAGAATGAGTGCCTTAAAAGCAACCGGTTTGACGTGTCCGATAAACATGTTGATTTAGAAACAATGTTCCAGTGCCTAGAATATGTTTCGCTTGTTTAATCTGTTAAGATTTATACAACTTTTTTTTTAAAGGAGTAGGTTCAGTAAAACCCCTTTTTAACCCCAAAATATAGCAGTTTTTATAAAACTGTTAAAATGTAAACTTTTAGTTATTTATTGAAAAAAAAGAATGATTTTGCCACATAAATATGGGCAGTTTTTGACAATACAATGCACATATATCGGGTACTAGCATCATTAAGTCATGCTAAATTTCAGACGGTTTCTGGTTTTTTTTAGGACAATAAAATTGAGAAAGGAAATGGTGAATATGTCAAAGCGACAACCACCCGACCATAGAGCAAACAACAGCCGAAGGCAACCAATGGGTCTTCAATGTAGCGAGAATTCCCGCACCCGTAGGTGTCCTTCAGCTGGCCCCTAAAATATGCATAATAGTACAGTGATAATGGACGTCATACTAAACTCTGAATTATACACAAGAAACTAAAATTTAAAATCATACAAGACTAACAAAGGCCAGAGGCTCCTGACTTGGGACAGGCGCAAAATTGCGGCGGGGTTAAACATGTTTATGAGATCTCAACCCTCCCCCTATACCTCTAGCCAATGTAGAAAAGTAAAACAATAACAATACGCACATTAAAATTCAGTTCAAGAGAAGTCCGAGTCTGATGTCAAAAGATGTAACAAAAGAAAATAAATAAAATGACAATAATACATAAATAACAACAGACTACTAGCAGTTAACTGACATGCCAGCTCCAGACCTCAATTAAACTGATTGAAAGATTATGTCTTCATCATATGAATATCAGGTACAATCCCTCCCGTTAGGGGTTAAGTATCATACTATCATAAAATATATGAGAAGAACATAACCCGTGTCATGCCAACAACTGTTTTTTTTTTTTTTTTTTTTTTTTTTTTTTAAAAGAAATAAATGTGTTTAGTTCCGATGCAAAGACCCTATCAGTGAATCAATGTTAAAGCCAAAATATGCAATCTTTAATGACCTGACAACAGTATCGTAACTATATCCCCTTTTAATAAGTCTATTTAAAGGTTTTGTTAGTTTCTGAGGAGAATACTGACATTTTTGTGCTTTATAAAGAATATTTCCATAAAATTTTGGATGTGAAATACCTGAACGTATAAGATGTCTGCATGTTGAGTTATATTTACGAATTATGTCCTTACTTATACCGGTGATAAAATTTAGTAAATGTTTTGACCAGTTTGTGATATCGAAAACCCTGGTGTAATAATTTTTCAGTAATACATAAATTTCTCTCGCTAAAATCTAATACATTGTTACATACACGAGCGAATCGTACAAGTTGAGATATATAAACACCATAAGATGGTGACAAGGGAACGTCACCATCCTATTTGTAATATTAATCAACTTCATATATGTGACTAAAACAAAACAAAAACATTGTTGACAAAGAGACTCTAGTTATATGTCATCTTCTTGAAGTACCTTTTAAAACAACATCACCAAAATACAGTACTAACTAGTTGGTCAACAACAATTTCAAGGTTACTGCTTGATGTTTTATCTTATTTTAGGATCTGTTGGAGTTAGTACGATAATAAGTTCATATTCACCCTTAGCCTGCGTTCAGGTTCCTTGAATTTCCTTCCTATATTTTATTCAATGAAATTCCAAGGCACACTTGTCTTAAAATTTAAAATCACTAAATCAAAACAAACAAATATGTTAACAAAGGCTCAAAATGGAATATAGACCAAGCATATTAGCAATAATGAAAAGCAAGAATACACAAAATACGGGATGTATAAGTACAGAGCCACGACATATATATATATAACCAAGAAACATACAAAGGCATATAGACAAAGCACATAGCGAAAATTAAAGACAACAAACAAGTTTTCTTAACACTATCACAATAACGGGATGTATAAGTACAGAGCCACGCTATATGTATCGCAAAATCACCATAAGGCATATATACAGTAATGACAGGACGTACTAGTACCTCAAGTATCTAAATCACGATAAAACAAAAACAAAAAAACGAAGCACACAAAGCTTAAATCACACTTAACAACCTCATTAATTGCTTTCTTATTTTTTAATTTTATTTGCGTATGTTAAATCCACCTATAAACGATAAAAAAGATTTAAAATACTGGGACCGAATGGTTAGAAAATAAAATCACAAAAATACCGAGCTCCGAGAAAAAATTCAAAACGGAAAGTCTCTAAGCAAATAGCAAATTCAAATTTAAATGATAAAAACATCAAACGAATGGACAACTGTCATATAACTAACTTGGTACAGGCATTTTCAAAGGTAGAACTATTGTATGACAGTCGCATCAAATTCCGTTATATTTACAAGGATGCGTACACAAAACAGACATAATCGGTAAAATAATCAAAATATGGTTATAGCAGTCATCACTGTGTTACAATCTCAAAAAAAGAGAAACATTTACAAAAAAACATCTATCAAATTAAAAAACACATTCATTGTTTCGCGTGTTTGAGGTCAGAAAATATAAACGTCACATAGGAAGAAATTAGTCGTTCGATGTATATTCAAATCAATTATATTTTCAAATGGGGAATGGTGATATGCAGGGTTAAAAAATCAAAAGTATGTTAGATTCACATTAAACTAACGTAGAATCGCGCGTTTGACGCTAGACTGGATGCTTAAGTTCAGATTATGTGGTGAAGTTAAAATCATCACTTCGTAAATTTTACCGACGTCATCACGAGTTGGTTGACCGTTATTGAATAACCGTTTCACAAATGGAATCGGATATATTCCTTACGTCGTAACTACAATCCCCTTCCCTTTCATGAATGTGACCTACCGAATAAGACTATTTACCCGATTTGTTATCACATAAGCAACACGAAGGGTGCCACATGTGGAGCAGGATCTGCTTACCCTTCCGGAGCTCCTGAGATCACCCCTGGTGGGATTGTGTTGTTTATTCTTTAGTTTTCTATGTTGTGTCATGTGTACTATTGTTTGTCTGTTTGTCTTTTTCAATTTTAGCAGTGGCCTAGTTCCTTCACCCGTAGAAAAAAAAGAATCAAATTAAACATAATACTTTCATAAGTAATGACAAATTAAAAACGTAACGCCAAATCCCGTGCATCTGTTGAGGTATTAGTTGGATCGATGTCTGGACCTATGCAAACCATGCTTCATAAGAGCCACAAGACACAAAGATAGAACAACATACTGTTGTAGGTATCACCTCGACACAAATATCTGTTTCAATTTTTACTCCACATTGCTTCACGGAAGCAACTAATAAAAGATAATAGAATCGATGAAATATAATTCCAGTTGTTTGGTACATTAGTTGAATTATGTCTGATTACAGAAGTGACTGGACATCTAAGGAATTGCTTAGAAAGACACTGGTCAGTTTACAGTGTACACTTAGTAAAATTCAGTGAATCAGTACAACTATGCAGTCGAAAAAGTTCGAAGATATCGACATAAATAAAATAACCTTTAGTTATATAAAAAAAATAACATTGGTGGTTAAATCTACCAAACCAGGTCAATAGTTATCAAAGGTACCAGGATTATAATTCTAATGATGGAACACTTCAAAACCGTATTAGAGACATTTCCTTGTCACGGTTTTGGGGCAAACAATGAAAGAAACTTGTTGAAAAGTTGCCTGAATATGTAACTATTACCGTGGACGGCGTGGAGGATTTTCCCGAAGAATACCGATGCACAGAGAGAGAGAGTTGAAATGTAATCTAGCTACTTTAAGCAAATGGAAGTATCTATCAACGTTACTTTTATTTACCGTAACGCGGTATTAGAGATAGATGGCGCATCGAACACACCAGATGGCCCAAATATAATATGTGAATATTTTTATGTCATAACACCAGATGAGAAACGTGACCAGTATTATAATCGTACAATCGTCATGTTCAGAATCTTGTATCTGAATATTCAAACCAAATGAATTATCGTGTTGATAAAATACACGACTTTTGTGATAATAGTCGTCATTTTATTGGTACACTAGCAGAATTTGTAGCCGAATTTGAATAAAACAAATTAATTAGGAACTATTTTGAAAGTTGTCATTAAAAAGGGGCCACATGATGCCGCAAGCGGACTTTTGAAAAATCAAGCAGATGTTGCCGTTATACGCAGGAAATTTCAGATACGCTGAAGAACTATTTCCATTCGCGCAGTCTCGCTTAACACTTCGGTGTTGACATGAATATCAATTATATAGATATAGGAAGATGTGGTGTGAGTGCCAATGAGACAACTCTCCATATATGTGCATTTTATAAATTTCCTGTTAAACTGACAACGCCATGGCTTTGAATTTAAAAAAAAAAAAGGATTTCCTTATCACAGGCATAGATTACTCAGCCGTATTTGGATTAACTTTTTGGAATTTTGGGTCCTCAATATGCTCTTCAACTTTTTACTCGTTTGGTTTTATAACTGTTGTGATCTGAACGTCACTGACGAGTCTTATGTAGAAGAAACGCGCGTCTGGCGTATTGAATTATAATCCTGGTACCTTTGATAACTATAAACACCATGGTCATATGAAAGAAATTCCTAGAAATTAGAAATCGTTTCAACAAATAATGGGAATACGGATCATGCATCGTGTAGAAACAATCCATCTACATACGGTACTAGTTCAAACTGTGTTGTGCAAATGGTGACTAGAGGGTTCACATTGTTTGTATACTAATAATCATGGCATTTTGGTGGAAGTCAAAGAAGGGGCAGAGGATTCTAATTTGGAATACGAGACAGTCGTCTATATGATAAATACTGGTCAAATGTTTGCAGTTTTATGTGATGATGAGAAAATTATTTCTTCCTCCTTAACGCTATACCGAGCAGGAGAAGAAACTAATGAGTGTGGTCGTATTTCCCTAAAGGAATATCTGTAACCTATGGTCATTATTTAATGAAGAAAAACATCACGTTTAACATTACAGTCTTCTGAAAAATGTTCCAAGCGGTTTCTATGCCAAGACAGTAGTTTTGAGAAGAAATACGCTCGGTTTAACTAAATACTGACAATATTTTGAAATGTGCAACTTGAATTGAACCGATTCATTGATTTCGATGCAAAACTCATATCGTATCACGGCACAGGGTGAGAAAACTAGATGGAACTTTCTCAATATTGTCCAAAGCAACAAAATTTATTATTCTGAAGGATTTTTTTTTTTTTTTTTTTTTTATTTTTTGATTTACTTTTCCCGTTTCATATTTAAGGAAGTGATTTAGAAATGTATGACGTATATTTAACTTATTTTCGCGTTAGATAAATCTTGCATTATACAATTTGTATTTTGTTTGTGATATTTTGGAGGAATGCAAAATTAACTGGGGAAAAATCACATGACACTAAAGCAACTCTTTACTTATCACAATTGTATATTAAAGAACAGAAAATCATTTCTTTGAATAATAATAAATACGATAGATAAATTTCGAGTTCGATGCATTCCCGTAAACAAAATGTTGAGCGGATGGATTGAAAATTTTGCTATATTGCACGAATTATTCGGCAAATTGAATTCTCAAAATTGGTAATCAGCACTGCTGTCATTAGGAAATTGTGAATATAAAGTACCTACAAAAAAAAAAAAAAATTCTAGTTTATCCTTCACAATGACGATCAAGAAGACGCTCAATGAACGTTTTAAAATAGTGCAGGGATACAGGCGCGCATAATTGACGAGTCTTTTCCGGTGAAGGACAAACTCGAAAGTGGTCTATGAGTTAAGGTACCACTAACGACAAATAAATGTGAAACAAAACAAATACAAATACCAAAAGAAAAGTAAAACAGCCTACTACAACCATCTCCTTCCCCAATCACTCAAGAGTTTTAATTAAAACAAATTTTAATAGTTTTGACAGACACAAAAATCTACAATCATTGATACTGTGCTTTCCTACAGTCATATTTAAAGTTAAAATCAAATAGAACAATTAATTAAAAAACTAAAAATTATAAGGCGATTCTCCCCTTCACTACGATTGTCATTAAAAAAATAAAAATTTTCAACCTTAAAAACATTATTTTAAAATAAAATTTGCATGAATGCATACGCGTGGACTTCAATTTGGCTTATATCCAACATTGCCTTTCTTTCACAGAAAACCATTTGTATTCCTTACATCTCCATTTGTCTAGAGACCACCTGGCATATACCATAAATCTTTGTGTTCAAAGAATAATTATACTGGACGTCAAAAGTACATGATTTTGACGTTAGCCAAATGACACCAACATCGAGCGTAACGAACTGTGTATTTAAACTGACATTATCAAGATGCTTGATTTCTTGATTGACAACATATTTGTTACGTTCGGAGGTCGTGTTTTTTTAAAAGACTGTCGGCATCCAATGGGAACCAATCGTGCCCCTCTTCTTGCCGACATGTTTCTTTATTATTATGAGGCTAACGTCATATAGGAACTTCTTAGGAAGAAAGATAAGAAGTTATCAATATCCTTTAACTTTACTTTCCGCTATATAGATAATGTTCTCTCACTAAATAACTCAAAATTTGGTGACTATGTTAAACGCATCTATCTCATCGAACTATAGAAATAAGAAATATAATATATACAGTTAAGTCGGCCTCATATCTTGACTTTCATCTAGAAATTGACAATGAGGGTCGGTTGAAAACAACACTTCACGACAAAAGAAATGATTTCAGCTTTCCAATGGTGGGGTTCGTGTTGTTTATTCTTTAGTTTTCTATGTTGTGTCATGTGTACTATTGTTTGTCTGTTTGTCTTTTTCAATTTTAGCCATGGCGTTGTCAGTTTATTTTCGATTGAGGATTGATGAGTTTGATTGTCCCTCTGGTATCTTTCGTCCCTCTTTAAAGTATATCGGGAACGAATGAAAGAAATAGAAAACAAGTTCTAAAATAGTATTATGAAAAACAAATTGCTTTGGAATATAAACATAAAACTGCAATCAATTAGACAACTAAGCAAAAACTATAGTTTGTGGAAAAGACCAGACGAAGCTGATAATATTATCTCAATAAAATGGCATCTGTTGCAAAGAAAAGGTAAAGCATGGACATCAAATTAAGATTTAAACAGAAAGTGCTGAAATAAGTGGTAAAGGATAAACAATTGTATTTTGTTTCTGAAAAAGGCAAAGCATTATGACTTGAGAAACTGTAAAACAATGTGGTTAAGTTAATGGCAGGTGCCACTGAAGGCTCATATATTATTTTTGGAAAAAGAGAAGTTCTTAATAATAAAGGTATTAGATGGAACGGTAGAGACTCAGTGTTTAAGTGTTGTTAAAGCATTTCCCGATTTTTTAATAGTGTGTGATTGTGACCTTGATTAAACAACTTCTACTATAGGCAGTCGCACAGCTATGAGTACAAGCTGAAAAAAGAGTATAGATAAGGCAATCTTAAAATTCTTCCTGTATACAGACATTTATTCTAATAGAAAACTCTCTAAAATCAGTTTTTCTCACATTAATACTCACAGTATGAGGTTAAATAAATTTCATAATTTCATATACTAAAATACTTGTATTTTATTATTTAAAAATACTCTTTGTCATCAGAATTTCTTTATTTCACATTACATGATGATTTGAAAAATTTTCCAGTTTGTCACACTTAATTGAGGACTATTTCCATCTACAACATTGTTAGACAGAGATGTTATAACACTTACTCTACCGGATGTTTGATGTTTACTGATTTAAGCCATACATGATTATTGTATTATTCGTTGATGGCTTTGAATTACTTGCCATGTCTGTACATAGTTTTTTTTTTTTGTTGTGTGGATGTATAAATACTCTGCCACGTCCTGTCACTGTTTTTCTAAATTATAATCCTGGTACCTTTGATAACTATTTGTTGCACATGTTTTTGCTTTATAAAACTCTAATGAGATTATCCCTTTTCAACTAATTTTTATATTTACATATTTTGTGCTGTTACATCACTGTTAGAGAGAATGTTGCGCGCCCGGAACCAGGTTTATCGCTGCCACCTTCTCAATGTGCCTGATCCAAGTCATGAGCCTTCAAACTCGGGCGTTGTCGTTTAGTGCTCTTTATCATATTTGTTTTTTTGTTTATTAACCAAACCGTTATTTTTCTTGTTTGAAATATTTTGCATTTTTCTTTTCGGAATCTGCTATAGCTGATTATTCTGTATGGATTTAGTCCGTTGATAAATCCGCGCGCTTTTTTTTATCTTTGTGTATTGAAAAGTACGTTCGGTGACCTGTAGTTATTAACTTCTATGTCATGTTAGTACTGAAGTAGAGTTGTCTCATTGGTAGTTATATCACATTTTTTTTCATTTTTATTTTTTATAGAACGTGGTGATTTGAGTCGTTGATCCATTTGTTAACAAGTATGGAATTATTACATGAATAATTTTTAAATAAGTACTTCCTTGTCTGGAGATAGATATATGTGTTTTGTATTTTTTTAATCAAATTATATTGAGTAATTGTATGCGTTTATTTAACGGGAAACACAAACAACCTTACAATTAAAAAAATAATTCAATTGCTGTAACAGAGCAAATCAATTCTGAACCTTGTCGATATTAAATAAAAAAAGAAAGAACCAGTATGAAGTGCTTCTATTAAAAGCGAGGATTAAAACTTCATTTACTTCGCAGTATTAATTCTCCTTTTAGTACATTTCAGTATTGTTTCTTCCCAACAATTGGTTTCTGTACTAATTAATCAAATAACTATTATAGCATTAGCTTGATGTAAATAACTTACTTCTAATACCTTTAAAGTACATGCAAGTTACTTATAAGAAAGTTAATTGTTGTCTAAAAAACAGTTTCTGTCGAGAAATAATATTTCATTATGAAAGCGTTTTTGAAACAGATTAGAATGCAAACTAAGACTTCTAAAATTGAATTTTTCAATTTGCCAAAAAAAGCGTCTTTACCATATTTAATAAACATAACTGCAACACAATGAAATTTAAAATAATATATGTATCTCCTGAATTTTAAGTTGATGCAATTGATCGTTTTGAAGATGAATACAGAGGAAACAAACCTAACATGTTATAAGTATATTTAATCTAATCTTTAATATTCATTTCATTGAACCGCAAGATTAAAACATTGCAAGGACACCGACTATAATTGCACGTATAAAATCTATTTGTGCTTCAAACTACATTGTAATTACTTAAAGTTCAAGGACATAATACAATAAAGCGCAATAAACATAGAATAGCTAAGAATAAAAAATGCCACAAAAGAATAGTCATAGCATTAAACAAAATCATTATAAATACCAGGATTTACGTTTTGTACGCTAGACCCGCGTTTTGTCTACAAAACTCATCACTGACGCTTGAATCAAAAAAATTCAAAAGATATAAGATTTAGTACGAAGTTGAAGAGCATTGTGGAACTCTTATTCCAGAAGATTTTGTCAATTTCAATTAAGGTGATCTGTTCCTGTGATAGAAAATCCTAATTATTTCGAAAATCTAAAGTTTATATTAAGGCTACAATAGTTTACAAATGTATAAATCTTTTAAATCGATTACGAAGAGACAAATCAAGATAGCATACAAAGACTGAATGATTCTCATAAGTTCCTTGGAGGATCGAGACCGGGTGCATCGACAGAGTTTGGTATTTTTGTTATACTATGTATGCGTCTCGCGATAAAGCAATTCACACTTAGTCAAAATTTTACAATCAGAAAAAGTTACAGATGACAACAATAATGGTATCTGAATATCTAAGATCTAAGATCTCGGAAACATGTCTTGATGAAGATAAATCCTAAAAAGTTATTCGGACGCAATATATAGGTAAATTGTTCTTCTCACTTACCTAAAGTGCAGACTAGGCACACCATTATCGCTATTGTTGTCGTCTTTGTCATTTTTCCTTCTGTTCGAGACGAAAAGAGTATAAATATTCACTTTCTTTCTGTCTTTAGTAGCCAATAATGTATCAGTATGCACGTTATTTGGAACAATATATTTGTGTTTCATATCCTTATAAATATTCAACATACCCCTGTTAATGTGCCTATCCACAGTCAGAAAAATGTCAGTGGTTTGTTGTTTATGTCTGGATGTTATGATCTTCATAGGATGTTTTATCAATTATAGGCTATATCTATAGACGTATGTCCAAATCATAATTTCTTTAACTAGGGAGATACATCGGTTTCCATACGGCGAGTGTTTAGTGCGTATCAGAGGATAATGTATTGAAAATAATATGAACGCGTTGTACTGTCTTTCAAATTAAATCATGCTGGTTAAAGATGACTTTCAATGCAAACTTATTTACGAATCAGATGAAACGTTACATTTATCAAAATTGTTCTCTTTAATGGGTATATATGTTACAGTGAATTTGTATAATCAGTGATTATGTAGAATCCCTGAAATTTTCAGGGATTATGTAGAATCACTGGCTAGTTTAGGGATTATATATAATCCCTAAAATGTTCAGGGATTATGCATAATCACTAGAAAAAACGTTAGGGATTATACATAATAACTGAAATGAAGAAATAGTTTTTATCTATAAAGAAAATGAATAAAAGTCAAATATTTTATTCTATAAAATCATATAAAACATCAATATGAACATAAATTGTAAAATGTTAAGAAAAATATATCAAATTGATAACTCCATTTTTTAAAAATGTTAGACACAATATATTAAAATGTTAAACATAATATATTAAAACAATATGCTTCACATCTGTTTCTATCACAATATCCACATTTAAAAAAAACCTTTTCCTTCACATATCGATTCAAAATTTTCAACACGCCTAAGAAAAATAAAGTGTTCAGTAAAACCATCTCAAAGTATCCCGAAAAAAAGGGAATGAGCAACCTCGAAACTGTTCGAGTAAAATACCATGTTTTGTGGCCAGGCAATATTCTTTTTCAGACTTTTTGTGAACAATTGCCAATGATTATGTTTTTGGGTTTCCCTTTTCTTTTTTCCCTGCGGAATTGCTATATGAATATTACACCAAATGCCAGTTTCCTCTAAATTTTGTTCTATTTATCAATCCTTAGTTCTGTCTGTTTTATCATCATGACATTTTTAAGTTCTCTCAGTTTGAATTTTTTGTTCATTTGACAAAAAAATACCAAAAAAAAAAGAAAACAACTAAACACCAGAACAGTTGTTCCATCATCTTCTTTGCCACAAATAACAAGCTCTGCGGATTTACAAATAGAACATGAATATCCATTTGACGCTGGCTTTTTTATTAAGCAAAAAACAATACATGTAAAGTTATCGCTATAAAGGGACTGTTGATTATTATTAATTGTTAAGTCTTCAACTTTATCTCGAAACCCTGTGTTGGTTATATATTTAAGATTAAAAGCAAAATTACTTCATCTGGCAAGGAATATGAAAGAAAAAAATGATAATCTGTCTATATTATTTATTTTTTAACAAACACATTTTAAGGGATCCTTACATTATTGATAATCCCTGAAATCATATTAGGGAATATGTAGGATAATTATTAAAATGTTCAGTGATTATGTAAAATCACTGGTTATTATCAGGGATTATATATAATTACTAATGATTTCAGTGATTCTACATATTCCCTGAAAAATCAGGGATTCTACATAATCCCTGATTATACAAATTCACTGTAACATATATATCTATAAAGTTGTTGAACAATGTTTTAAACACGTGCTAATCACTAAATTTTTCAAATTCTAGAAATTGGGAAACATCTTTGTGATTTCATGCCTTTTAGTAAAAACAAATTCAAGAGAACGTGGCCCTATTTCAAATTTGATGTTAATGCAAAACACAAGTTGTCACTGATATCTCTTTTAAAGGTATGAGTTTTTAGGTATAAGTGTTGGTTTTTGCTCAATGAAGAAGATTGTTTGCGAGCCTATAATATCTCACATCTACGTCATGTAGAACTATGTCTGTATGTTGTCTCCTTGGCAATCATGCCACATCTTTAACGTTTATATACAACCTGCATATTGTTAAGACGCTAGCCAGTTTTGACGATCGTATATTTTCCCATGGATATAAAAAAAAATATATATTTGGTACTATTGGCTGTGTGTTAATGCTAGTATGTAATTATTTCGAAATTTAAGGTAAAGATAAAATTAATGCATACTTACGTATCAATGAATGGATTCTGGATATTGATACCCTCTGTATTGTCTTTGCTTGGTATATATAGTCTGTGAGCAGTGCTTATTGGCTTATCATTTTAACAGGAAATTCCGTCAGCATATAGCAGACCAGGATAAAGTTGTGCTTAATATGTGTTTTATTACGTTAACCTGAGACCCAGGAAATCTAAGATAAATCATTTATCTCAGTCAAACCAACTATCTAAAAACAAAACTGACAGAACTTTTGAGGAAAAGATCATTTAAAATGCAAATGATGGTGAAAATTTAATTGGTATGCAAGCGGTGTCATATTTGTGGTTTTTATGACATGATGTTATGTCTAAAATTGTGTTATATGACTACAAATTATGCTACCAGCATAAAAAAGAAATAGAAAGATATCAAAGGAACATTCAAACTAATAACTCCAAAATAAACTGACAAAGCCGTGGCAAAAAAGGAAATAAAAAGACCAACAGACAAAAACTAGTACACGAAACACACCATTGAAACTGGATAGAGCAACACGAACCCCAACCAAAAAGGGGGGGGGGGTGATCTCAGGTGCGCCAGAAGGGTAGGCAGATTCTGCTCCACAAGTTGCACCGTCGTGTTGCTCATGTTAGTACAAACCTTGTAATTAGTCTAAATCGGTAGGTAACCTTCCGGGAAAAGGGCACGGGATTGTAGTTAGGATGATCTATAAAACGGATATTCCATAACGGTCAACCAAATGCGTGATGGCGTCCATAAAATGTACGCAGGGATAGGTTAAATTTTACTGCTTTGAGCCCTTCCTTGTAAGCAGTAACCCTATATCAAGGAAATCATGATATATAGGAAATACAAGCCACAGGACACTTATCAACTGGGAGATATATACTCCGTATGCAAGCGCTGCTGGAAAGTTCGTAATTTTGAAGCTTAAATCGTCTCTTTTGTCGTAAAGTTTTGTATTCAACCGACCATCATTGTCACTTTTTAGGTTTAAGATATGAGATAGACTATACTGTATCTGTTGTATCATTTATCTTAAGTTCGATAGGATATTTACATGGGTTCAACATAGTCACCAAATTTGAATTATTTAATGAGAGAATATCATATATAAAGCGGAAAGTCAAATTAAAGGATACTGCTAACTTCTTTTCTTTCTACCTAAGAAGTTCCAATATGAAGTCAGCCTCATATGAATAAAGGAACAAGTCGACAAAACGTAAGAATATGTTGTCAATTAAGAAATCAAGCATCTGTATAATGTCAATGTCAGAGAACTTTTTGTTTGAATCTTAGTTAATTTTACAAAGTAGGATTTATCCCTCCCTAAGACAAGATACTTGTATCTACGTTGGCTGTTCTTCTATCTGAAAAAAAGCAGAACCAACTCTTTCAATTTGCCTTTAAGTTTGGAATGAGGAATATATGTGTAAAGTGTTGAAAATTCAAATGTTTTAATACTATTGCAAGATGAACGAGTCTTAGATTTTAGAACTCTAAACAATATCTGAAAATTTTCAGTATCCGTATCTGATTCATACAACTTCTAGAATAGGTAGTTCACAATAACTTTGAAGCCCGGTTTTGATAGCTGATAAAATTGTTGTTAATAATTTAGACAAAGATTTCTGTGAGTACTAGGAAGACCCAGCAATATACTGTTGTTTGTATTTTAGGTATCTAATAAAGGGATAGAAAATCCAGTTCTTCATCTTTGGTTAAAATTCCATAGGAACATAGAACAGACCTATGGTTATCATGTATTTCCTTTTTCGTAAAAGAGGGACGAAAGATACCAGAGGGACAGTCAAACTCATATAAATCGAAAATAAACTGACAACGCCTGGCTAAAAATGAAAAAAAGACAAACAGACAAACAATAGAACACATGACACAACATAGAAAACTAAAGAATAAGCAACACGATTCCCACCAACAACTAGGCGGGGGGAGGGGGGGTCGCAGGTGCTCCGGAAGGGTAAGTAGATCCTGCTCCACATGTAGCACACGTCGTGTTGATTATGTTATAACAAATCCGGTAAATATTCTAATTCGGTAGGTCATAAAAGGGAAAGGGATTGTAGTTACGACGTAAAAAAACATATCCGATATCATTTGTGTAACGGTCAACCAACTCGTAATGGCGTCCATAAAATTAACGAAGGGATGATTTCAACTTCACAATTTGGAACTCTTGGTTTAATAGCTTCCTTCTGAGCAGCAACCCTCTATCAAGAAAATAGTGATAGGAAATGCAAGCACGGGAACATCGTTTCAATTTGGAGATATTTACCCCGTATGCAGGTGCTGCTGGAATGTTGCTACTTAGAAATGGAAAGTTCACAATTGGAAAGCTGAAATTATCTCTTTTGTCGTAAAGTTTTGTTTTCAACCGACCCTGGTAAGTATCGTGGGGGTATATGTTGAGTTTCCAAATGAATTGTCAATACCTTATTCATTTAGTAAGCAGTTTATGTTATCTGATTTACATAGTAACGAAATTGTTTAGAGCTTTGTCCGCGGAAAAACAACATATTTGTCATGGAAAAGGGCACGTGTTTTTGCAACATTTGAGTTTTTGAAGATTGCATGAGTAGCATTGGTATTCATTGACCCATTCAGTTTTTTAATTCTGATTTGTATCAACGACCTCACAATATCAATTAATCCGAAAAAAGTATCTATGTCTTCTTTCTCGTGTTTAAGTCATTGCTAGGCATAATCCTCGACCGAATCTATCAGTATTTTGAAGTTGTTTTTTCAGTTGATGGATTTAGGCTCACGATATTTCGGTCCTTTTGAAAACACATTTCGACTTGAAGTCTTCAATATTGGGATCCTGAAACACGTGTTTGTAATTAAAAATTTAAGTTGCAATTGGTTTGGTATAGGTAGAAGAAATAATAAGGTACAGACCGGTTTTTAAAATAGTTCATAGTTAAGTGATTTTTGATGAAGGATATTTTTCCATCATTTTTTGGATTGCACAATAGCCAATGAAACATATTACTACATCAGACACTGAAAGGATCAGAATTAACCTTGAAATACAAAGAGATTGAAGCGTTTTTACAAACAGGAAACATGTTTTTGCGAATAAAGCCAAAAAAAAAAGTGTATAAATTAAAGGCAGTAAGAAATCGAATCAATTTGAAAAAAAAAGATTTATAAACAAAACGAACTCTACAGTAAATTAAAAAAAAAAGTATGAACATCATCACAATTGTTCAGTCTGAACCGTTGTTAGGGAACTTTCAGTACCAAAATATAATGATCGGCTTATGTCTTAGTACCAGGCCTTGTGGTCATAAAAATTTCGAGCACGAATTTTTGTACGCAGACTCCAAAATCAACCAATCAAAATACTGGATTTTGTGTTTCGAGCCCTTATTTTGTAAGCGGAGTACTGAGTAAAGTTTTATGACCGAGAGCCCAGGTACATTGTCTTGTGGGCTTGTAATTTTTCGTTACGTTGACTATGCCGTTTCTTGCGGGCTATCAGTCCAAGATGATCCTGTTATTCTAGTGATCGAGGGTACTACACGAAAAGGCAGATTTACAACAATTTGGACAGTCATGTAAATGTTTGACAAATGTAACTACTTTTCTGCAAGATAAATTTGCAGACCTGCTAATGTGTATGTAAATGAATTATTCCTTTGACATCATTTAGGAGGTCGTCAAAGATATGCTAAAGATAATTATTTTATTTCCATAGCTTTAGTCATTCTTCAAAGATATGTAAAGAAATGCCATAGATTTGCATGCACTTTCCAAGATAGGAGATATATGCAAAGTTTAAAATTTGCATAACTGATTTACAGAGGTGTGGGCAGTTTTGAGAGACCGCGGTTTATAAAACATTTACGACCAATGTAAATGCTGACAAATGTTTGTGTTATATTTGCAAACGTTTGTCGATATCGTTCACGTATGTAAAGAAATGTATTTTATTTACTAATACTTTCCAGTATTATAGTTATTTTGATAAATATTGATATTTGCAACATATCTTTACAGACGTATGCAAAGTTTTTAGAGACCGCGGTTTATAAAACATTTACAACCAATGTAAATGCTGTCAAATGTTTGTGTAATATTTGCAAACGTTTGTCGATATCGTTCACGTATGTAAAGAAATGTATTTTATTTACTAATACTTTCCAGTATTATAGTTATTTTGATAAATATTGATATTTGCAATATATCTTTACAGACGTACGCAAAGTTTTGAGAGACCGCGGTTTATAAAACATTTACAACCAATGTAAATGCTGTCAAATGTTTGTGTAATATTTGCAAACGTTTGTCGATATCGTTCACGTATGTAAAGAAATGTATTTTATTTACTAATACTTTCCAGTATTATAGTTATTTTGATAAATATTGATATTTGCAACATATCTTTACAGACGTACGCAAAGTTTTGAGAGACCGCGGTTTATAAAACATTTACAACCAATGTAAATGCTGTCAAATGTTTGTGTAAAATTTGCAAACGTTTGTCGATATCGTTCATGTATGTAAAGAAATGTATTTTATTTACTAATACTTTCCAGTATTATAGTTATTTTGATAAATATTGATATTTGCAACACATCTTTACAGACGTCTGCAAAGTTTTGAGAGACCATGGTTTATAAAACATTTACAACCAATGTAAATGCTGTCAAATGTTTGTGTAATATTTGCAAACGTTTGTTGATATCGTTCATATATGTAAAGAAATGTATTTTATCAACTCCCAAAAAATTAGAAAGTGTCTTATATATTATAAGAAATTTTACGTATTGATGGTTTCAGAGACCGTGAAAATATTTGAATTGATTAAGTAGATATTGTTCTTCCCGAATCCAAACCAGAACTTTTTGAAGTTATGATATTAAAAATGGCAGGGTGCACGTGCTTTTTAAATGTCGGACCGATAATATTTTTTTCTATTTGGATGGTTAAGAAAATCTTCAAAGCTTTTATCCAGAACCAAGGAAACTATTTAAAACTTGAGTGAGGATTTTTTAAGATCTTGCTGTTATAAAAACACAAATGCTTTAAAATTTATTTATCTTTCCTTACATCAGGGTTTACAATTCGATATGCTTGTTGTTTCAGAACGGAAACTTTAACTCATACGACGAATTGTAATAGTAAATTGATACTTTTTTATAGCTTAAAGACACATAATGAATGGGTTGATGGATTGATTTGTGTAAACGTCCAGCTGCAAATGCTACACGAATCTCAGGTGTAGGGAGAAATGCACTAATATAATAACACTGTACTAAATTATAAGCAGCATTACTTTATTACTTTTTGTACTTCAAATATGAAAAAAGACGACGTAATTCAATGACATTATAATTATTAGAATAAACTCTAAACCAGAATAAATAATGATCAAATCGATAAAAGCGGTACGTTTTCTCAACCCAAAGTAAAGTACCAATTTTGGTGTGGAAAAAGTTAGTTTAGTTTCTGCTTATTTGTGATCTTTTCTCATTTTAATCAAGAGAATAATTGAATATTTTTTTTCTTCAATATAACTTAAGCCAAGGCGTGTGTTTTCAATGTTTTGCATGATCGTATAATTTGAAAATACACGAGTATGCACATACATGTACATGTATTTTATCAGAATGATTATGATAACAATTGAAAATGCCTAATAATACAATAAAAAAAGAAAGAGCATTAATCAAGTATCCCTCAATAGGTGGTAAATATGTCACTTGTATGTAAATGAATGGATTGATTCATCTTTTAGCACTACAGGGTTCCTTAAAAGGAAAACCGTATGTGTTAATTACCAAAATTGATCTAATAACGCTAATTGGGTATAATAAAATCCAGACGTTCTAAAGAGATTAATAATATAAACATGTACAAATCATGCCAATTATACGCAAGCCAAGAATATGGCAGATAAAGACATCGGGATTATTTTTATAATTAAACATGCAGTTTGTATTCATGAAAATGTGTTAATACTTTGAAAAAGGCAAATAATTTAAAAGTTTACATGCTAAAAAATTAAAGAAGAAATTAGAACAGTTGCATTGTATCTGAATGCTGTTGAGGATAAACACCATTTCATATTTAAAAGTAGAATGTACACGTTTACAAGCTTATTATATAGAAATATGTTGAAATTATATACAGTAAAAGTATATTAAAACAATTATCTTTTGTATATAAAAACAAGCATTCTCGTTTCCTCGCTTCTCATATATAGCAGATTTAATAAATTCGATGCAAAGCAAATAATTTAACCTTTGAATTGAATATAATCTCTGTATTTCGTGTTTCAACAAGAATAAAAATGACCAACATTAATGGAAAAAAAAAATACATCAATTTCCATAAACTTCCTTCTATTATATTAATCTGATTATACAGTTATATATGAAAATATTTATTCAATTCAGAATAGATATAGAAAATCTTTGTCCTTTTTGTTTTCCAATCTTGACTTTATCCTATTTAAAGATATAATGATCTCAAGAAATCTTCCCATGCAGTACATGTATTTGTTCCAATCGAAGGCTCCAAATTTTTAAAACATTTTCTTATCAAGATTAACATTTAATTATTTCAAACTTATATAATGTTGTTGCTGAATCATGTAAATGTTAATCGCCAATATCGAAATCTACCTCCATTTTGTCATAAGTAACAACATATTAAAATTTGAAAACCTTTGGATGAAAGGTTCGTAGATTATCGAACGGAAACGATTGGAGCAGCCCGCCCGCTCGTCCGCAGTACATCAATAAATCAATAACGGGACTGGAAATCCCGAAAAAAAAAAATAGCAAGTCATAAATAAAGGTAAAATACATCCGGTTTACTGTCATTCTCATGTATATGTAGTATACTTGTTTTAAAACTGGTGTTTGTCTTTGAGTCTCTTTTTGTTTTTACTCAATGTCATCAGAAGTGTGTCGGCACTGATCAGTGGCGGATCCAAAGAGGGGGGGGGGGGGTTCCGGGGGTTGGAACCCAACTTTTTTTGCCGATCAATGCATTTGAATTGGAGCAATATAGTTGGGACCCCCCTTTTTTAAATGGCTGGATCCGCGCCTGCTGATATAACAAGACTGGACGGAAGGACGGACACTATGTTCCCATCGACGCGTCGCGTGGGTGACAAAAATCCAACGACATCTTAAAATCATTTTGAATTTAGATTCATATTAATTTGTACTTTGGTCTTCGGGGATGTGTGTGTTTTTGGTGTTTTGAGTTAGACATAATGAACAGGCCTGGCACAGCTGGTTAAAAACGCACCTTTTCACAAAGTGGGGAGGCAAAACGAGTCACAGACGATTAGCAAAGTTGCCTTTTTGTGGGGGGCATTTTGGTCACATAGGCGTCAGAAAAAGCAAGAGAGTATTCACAATCTCTTATAAGGAGTTTTCTTACAAGTATACAAGTGTTTATATGTAAATCAAAAGGGTTGCTATTTCTTTATTTACATAAATAGAAATGTGGGATATACACAGCAACCGGCCAATTAACGACAATCAAAACCAAAGACATATAGATAACACGTGACTAATGCAGGATGGACAACAACATAGAGTATATTTTACTGCTAATCTGTTACAGTATATTTTTAGTAAAGATTCGTTGGTCTCTTGAATATGAAAGATAATAAGTATATTTAGTATTGCAAGTATGAAATCTATCAAATTATAAAATCACATGTTCACAACAATAGTCAGATTTAAGCTATAACATTAACAAAGTTCAATCTCCTTAGACTCCTAGAACGTATTTGTTTGTCTTGATTAAAATCAAACCATTATAACATAAGGAGATGTCATATGATTGCTAATTAAACAATTTTCCATCAAAGACTAAATGACGTACATATATATTTGAGGTCTCCCAATTACCATCCCACTAATACTATGAACTGCTTATACAAAAAGATATTTTGTCATCAAATGATTTATTATAATTTATAAAATAGAACATCATTATATATGCTAAATAAATTGTGTACCCTTGGCTAAATACTGGGATACTATTGTTTTACCAGTGTCCTTTCGACAGTTCGTCCCGCACTTGGTATACTAGCATAGGTTAATATACGGATGATTTCGTCGGATTATGTACAGTTTTTAAGCTTTAACTTTTAAACAATGTACCTGGTGTTAGTACATACACTAAAAATTCGCATCTTGTCATTTTTTTCTCTTTTCGACATATTGATAAATTTGACATTTTGAAATATATTGCGCCGGTTTATTTTTATGCCCCACCTACGATAGTAGAGGGTCATTATGTGTTCTGGTCTGTGCGTTCGTTCGTCTGTCCGTCCGTCCGTTCGTTCATTCGTCTGTCTGTCCCGCTCCAGATTAAAGTTTTTGATCAAGGTAGTTTTTGATGAAGCTGAAGTCCAATCAACTTGAAACTTAGTACACATGTTCCTTATGATATGATCTTTTTAATTTTATAGCCAAATTAAACTTTTGTCATCAATTTCACGGTCCACTGAACATACAAAATGAAAGTGCGAGTTTCAGGTGAAAGTTTTTGGTCAAGGTAGTTTTTGATGAAGTTGAAGTCCAATCAACTTGAGACTTAGTACACATGTTCCCTATGGTATGATATTGTTTATTTTAATGACAAATTAGATTTTTACCCAATTTCACGGTCCATTGAACATGGAAAATGATAGTGCGAGTGGGGCATCCGTGTACTTTGGACACATTCTTGTTAAACCTATATTGAGGGTGCACATACATATAATATGTATATTTTCAGGACCATTTTTTCTTTAATGACTTTTCACGGACGACAGAATGTTGAACTTGGTGTATTTGAGTAAAATTTTGCATACAGTTTGCAAGGTTTGTCCGACTAACTACGCACACAACCCACACGTTTACATCATACAGAGTATCCTGTATTTTGTATTAGGATGTTGATTTTCTTTTTAATTTTCACAACTAACAGAATGTTTTATCTTTCTTGACTGCTGCACAAATTTTTTTGTCAGACACAACAATTCAAATTGCACTGTCTCGTCCTGTAAATGCATGAAATATTTGCCACCGGACTTTGAGCAACCATCTATCAATCAATTCAAATTGTACCTCAATATCAATGTTTACCAAATTACGTTATTCCGTAACGTCACACGTTTTCTGCCAAATTCTAAGCGTATCGGTCAACTTTGAAGCAATGTATATAAAAAAAAAACAAGGACGATGACACATGTGTTTCTATATATATATATAAAAATAAAGGGGATGTGGTTTGATCGCCAACTCTCCACAAGAGACCAAATGACAATGAAATTTACATCAATAAGTCACTGAACTGCCTTCATCAATGAGAAAAGCTCGTATCGCATAAAGTCAGCTATAAAAGGCCCCGAAATGACAATATTTATGTAAAACAATTCAAACGAGAAAACTTACGAACTAATTTATGTCCAAAATAATGAACGAAAAACAAATATGTTACATAACAACAAACTGAATTACAGGCTACTTGACTCGGGACCGGAACATACACAATGTGGCGAGGTTAAAACTCGTTTAAAGGAGCAAATCCTACCCTACCCTTGGGCATAAACTGGATCCCTGTTGTGTTCACTTATCTAATCAGATGAATACAAATTGAATACATCTAAGAAAAACAGAGTGGACATGGAAGGGTACTTATACATCCAAACAACCAAAAGACTTTAAGTACAGATTTTGGACTTCTCGTAGTTACTGACAATTAGTTGAAAGTAATAACAACTAATACAAAAAGCATGCCTCTTAGATGCATGGATTCAGTATACAATCCTGGATATTACGTTAGTTTTTAGTCTTTCTCCGTATAAAAGAACAAAACCATCTATTGAAAAATATAAAAAAAAAAAAACTCCTGGTATGGATCAATTAATATCTTAAGGGAAAAAATGTCAGGCATAGAAAAGCATATTCCTGAAAAATATTCAACATTTAAACTACACTCTGGTCAGATTGTTAAGGGATACTATACTGCATTGTGGAAAAAACAGCTAGATATACATAAACATGGTAAACTACGAACTTATGTAACATTCAAGTGCAACGTCGGTTTTGAAAATTATTTGTCAATAATGCGACATTTTGAGCAAAGGAAATGTATAACTAGATTAAGAATATCTGCTCACAAATTGCAAATTGAATCTGGTAGATACCAGGGTACTCTTCGACAAAACCGAATTTGTCTCAGGTGCACCTCAGGTGAGGTTGAGGATGAAGTTCATTTTTTATTTAAATGTGACACGCATTTATTAAAAAGAGAGGAATTGATGCAAAATATATTAAAATCATGTCCAAACTTTCAAAATTTAAATATTAATAACAAATTAATTTGTATAATGAATAATGAGGATCCCAATGTACTATTTGCATTTTATAAATATATAGAAGATATATACTAATAATTGAAGGAAAACATAATCTACAATAACTAATTTCAATATAACTCTTTAATATGAATTTGGATACCCTGTTAAGCCTGCACAGATCATAAGAAGAATTTCAAATTCTCTGACACCGTTCCTTGATGATCCTTACTGGGTGGACCCAGAATCTATAATCCTAAATATATGTTTTTAAAATATTTTTAAAATAATTTAGGAGTTTGACTCATCTGCATTACGTACAAGTAGGGACTTCCCCTTAAGCACCGACTCTTGGTGCTTTCTGCAGATAAGTCATACTAAATATCCTTTATTAAATAATACTTGTTATTTGCAGTATACCTCATGGTCAAAGGTGCGAGTGCTTAAATTGTTTTTTTTAGTTAAATTTTTTTTTATTTTCTCCCCACAAACTACTTATGCCTCTTGTTGGTCTTTTCAAAGTGAAAATACACTTACCGGGTGCACTTGAGTCACTGAATTCAACATAGTATTCATTGAATAATAATACATTGCTACTTTTACTTTATCATTTTGTTAACACTTGTTATATATATTGTATTGTGTGTGTATTTCATATGTTATTGTTTATAATAATATTGTCTGTATGCTATATGCCCTCCTTGGGCCCTTATTTGGTTAATAAAAATATTCTATTCTATTCTATCCTATTCTATTCTATATTATAAGTATATAATTGACCAATGTGGACCTTATTTTCGCAATTCCATAGATTGCTTTGACGTTACGCGGGATGTTCGTACCGTTTACGTTTTTTGTATGTTTTGTGGGTAAAACTGCGCTGCAGGTGCAGAAAAAACGTATTTCAATTAAAACAAAGATATCATCGTGCTGGATATAAATTTCCTTGTTCATTTATCTTCCATAAAACAATATAAAACGCATTTGTTCGAGTTGTTATGCATTTGATTATGGATTTTAGAAAAATAATGGGCTGTCCCGGGTAACATTTCACAACGAAAACTGAAGTATAAGCCTTCTTATCGACTTTGGCCATGAAATAACAACCCATTATGATATATTTGTTTGACGGCTAATGGCGTCTTATTCTGTTACGCCAGGTAAATCTGCAAAGTTTCATTGTGTCCCATTTCCATTTTCGAAACTACTTTAAAGAAAAAAAGTTAAAAAATACAGATAAATGATATCATCAGGTGAGAAAATGATATAGCTATTATAATGTTGTTTTAATTAATTTATTAATTTCAAACACAAAATCGGTCAAACACAAAAACAAAAAAGATCCTATGTTTTTTAAAATTTGGTGAATAAAATGTCACACGTTCAATTTTGGCAAAAACGTTGTGAACCGTCGTTATCAAAGTAAACTATGTTTAGTTTTGCACTTGATTGTCGACAATGAAATTCTTATATAGACATGTTATTTTTCTAATCTTTTCAAAATATCTATATTGATCTCCATAGCATTCGTACTTTCCGAGAAAAAAATGTTTGAAAATTGGTGAAAAAGATGTCGCACGCATCAAATTTCTTACGGCGGCAACCTGACGTTGTTTCGAATAGCCAAAACAACCAGAAACGCAGTGCCATAAAAACACACAGAACAAGCGCACAACTAGTCGATTGTCGGTGCATGTATTGTTCAACTACATATATATAGAGAGACTTTTTAAACTACGATTTGATTTATCTATATATATATATATATATATATATATATATATATATATATATGTTACTGATTTTTTTGGATTCTTTTTGTTATTCCGTGATATTGATAAGTATTGCTCTCAACCCGGAACAGATTGCATGTTTTATTTCTACTCGCAAATTTTAAATTAAGTGCAGAACTTGCAAAGGTTTTAAAACGAGTAAAACTTCGGAGCGTAATTGTACCATGCAGTTTTTTTTGCTTTTCCATCTTATAGCACTAAAGAGGCTTCTTTAAAATTTACGGACAAAATATGTTTCGGATGATGCTGCCAATTCATTAATGAACGAATATATTACTGTGAACACTACAAAAAAAACTTGTAAAGAAAAGTTTGAACTTCAACAAACTTATTTTCAGCGCAACGAGGTATTTTTGTGTCCGTTATTTTTCGACATAGAGGTAGACGGAGTAGAAAGTTTGCCGGATATTTCATGTATTATCACTTTATATTATCGGTTCAGTATAAGTCACGAAATTGTTTTTGAATGTTAGTAAACCGACATTTGTTTCAAACGCGGATATGAAATTTTCGTGAATGGAACCTTAGGACGCAGCCGGGGGCTTTTTAAAGAATCAAGTAGACATAGATTTTTTTTTTCGGGGGAACGAAATAATACAATCTGCGGCAGATCTTTTTAAATATTGCGGGAAACATTTGAACGACACTAAGTTACTGTATTGTAAGCGCCAAATATTTAGATATGATGAGATATGATGAGAGTATAGATCGTGACACAATATCTTTAAAATCGTTCCTAATATTAAAAGTCTCTAGTATCAAGTTATTTTCATCTTTGGACGATGCTTA